>NW_024802936.1:2783763-2784391 GCF_019175285.1 Sceloporus undulatus | reverse complement strand
ATATATATATATATATATATATATATATATATATATATATATATATATATAGAGAGAGAGAGAGAGAGAGAGAGAAATATTTTGCAGAAGTAGACCTTGCCTTAAAAGTAGCCCATACCTCATGAGTAGCCCTTAAAAGTCTTTGTAGAATACCGAAAATATGTGTATAATTAGGAATATGAATTCTGCACTCTGTAAATGCCATAAGAAGAATCTTAAAGTATTTTTATACAAGCGTGCCAGCTAGGCATGTAGAGAAAAGGGAAAAGGGAGGTTTGGGTTTATTACTACTTATCTACTATCTTTTAATGTTATGTATCAAAAGTCAATAGAGAGCCAGTGTGATGCAGTGAGTTGAGTGCTGGACTACATCTCTGGGAAACTAGGTTCTGAATTCCTACTCAGCCATAGAGATCTCCTAGGTGGCCTTGGACAAGTCAAGCTCTCTCAGCCACAGAGGTAAGCGGTGGTAAACCACCTATGAATATCTCTTGCTAAGAAAACCTTAAGTTAGGATCATAATAACTCAAAATTTATTTGAAGGCACATAAAAATAACAGGTCAGATGTCAGTGGTTTGGATCTAGATGTAATCATGGTTAGAGTGAGCCAAAATAAATCATAGCATC
>NW_024802936.1:2782075-2783753 GCF_019175285.1 Sceloporus undulatus | reverse complement strand
CCTTCCTTCCTTCCTTCCTTCCTTCCTTCCTTCCTTCCTTCCTTCCTTCCTTCTTCATTAACAATAACCCAGAAAATACTCCTTGCCCCAAAATGCAGTCACATGACTGTATTAAAATAAATGTATTGAAGCATATTTAGTCAACAGTCTTAATAGTGCTTTAACATTTTCAGTCTGAATGAACTTCTTGTCTATTCCACATATACTAGTCCAATAGCACCATCTGTGGAACAAGTACTCAAACTTGAAAGTAATGCTTTTGCAACAATCTAGATTTTTAAAAAATCAAAATATAATACAGTTAAGTCAGGATATTTAAACTGAAGCTAATTTATTGTAATACTATTTAAATGGACTCTGTTGCCTCATGTCCTAATAATTGTACCTTAACTGGATTGAGGTCTAGGCTGAAAGGCAGATGAGACTCCAGAAGCCTTATACTCATGAATGACTTCTGTTTTAGTATCTTATGTTTGATGTTTTGTTTTTCAGTTCATTCTGCTTGACGTTGGGTATGCTTATGTTTTCTATATTTGACTGAAAGTCTGCGTAACCATTATTTATCAGGAGAAATCTGTGTACACTGTCACAAACTATCTATAAGGTTATTATTATTGTTGGTATGGTTGTCTTGGTAATATTTTCATTATTGTCTTTAGAAGTCACTCTATAGTCTTGTAAGAATTATGTTTTGTAGTACAGTATAAAGAATTATAATTTTGTTGTATAAAGGCTTAAAATATTTGTTAGTATAGTTGGCCCTCCATTTTCACAGGGGATCCGTTCCGGACCCCCCTGCGAAAAGGGGACTTGTGCATATTCAAGCTTCATAGGCTTGAATGGGGCGCTCCCTGTGCGCGTGGCCCGGGTACGCATGCCATTGCATATAGCGCAGGTCACCCCCTCCATGGATATTTGAGGTTGTGGATCTCAGATCTGTGAGTTACGGGGGGGGGGGGCAGTCAAATAGTGAATTTTTGCTTTTCAGAACAAAATTAAGAAAGCTAGAATGTGTTCTTTTTTATAAGAATTTCTATCAAAGTGTTGTTCTGTGCCTTCAAGTCATTTCTGATTTATGCTGGTTTGACCCTTGGACTACAACTTGGGAGACAAGGGTTTGAGTCACGGCTCAGACATATAGACCCACAGGGTAACCTTGGGCAAATCACAGTCCCTTGACAATTGCAAAAACCCCTCTGAAGAAACTTGCCAAGAAAACCCCATGATAGGTTCACCTTACAGTCAGCATATGTCAGAAACGACTTGAAGACACACAACAACAACAACAAGAACCTATAATGAGGTTTTCTTGACAGAATTTATGCAAGGAGGGGTTCCTTTTCCTTCCTCTGAGGCAAACAGTGTGTGACTTGTCAAAGGTCACCCAATGGGTTTCTTTGGCCAAGTGGGGATTCAAAACCCGGTCTCCAGAATCATTGTCCAACACCCAAACCACTGCATGATGCTTACAACCCGTAAATAAGTTAGCTGGACAAAGGATTTTTCACTCCTCCAGATAGTTTCTTCTGATTTTCTTCTAAATCTATTAACTTGGCTACAGACCTGCAATTTAAATCTTGTAGTGTCCAAACTGGAGGATCCTTTTATCTTTTGTGCAAATTAGGATAATGTGTATTGAGATAAAAATGTGGACAATGACTACAATCCAGACTGCAGT
>NW_024802936.1:2731833-2782065 GCF_019175285.1 Sceloporus undulatus | reverse complement strand
CTGTTTTACTCCATAACATAGCTGGAATTCAACTGTTTTACTCCATAACATAGCTGGAATTCAACTGTTTTACTCCATAACATAGCTGGTATTCAACTTTTGAATGACTATTTTATGTTCCCCCAGTTCAGAAATGCCAAAGAATGCCATTGACATTATGAGATACTTTTAGATATGAACTTCAGAAAATCAGTAACATTTTCAAAAATTCTTTAGAAAACATAATATCTAAAACTTTTGTCCAATAAATATTAAGAAGTTCCCCACCTTCAATTTTCTTCTTTGGCTTTAGCTTTCTACCTTTGTAGCAAAGTAGACTGACATGTTGTGTATGACCCTCTTTGAAATCCCTTTTTGTCATTGCCATCGGGGGGGGGGGGGAACAGATGTGTATGAGTGTGCTCTTAAATCTCCTGTCAACTTATAGCAACCCCATGAATTTCTTAGGGTTATCTGAGGGAAGGAACACTCTGGGGTGGTTTGCCGGTTTCTTCCTCTGCCTATATCATCTGGCATTCATTGGTGGGCTTCCAGGGTCCCAGGGCTGACCCTGCTTAGCTTCCAAGATCAGATAGGATCTGATGCCTTACCTGTGAGTGGGATGTCATCCCACTTTTTCCCCCCAGATTGTGATAATGAAGTTTGTCTGCCATGTCACTTCCCTTCCCATTTCAGATCTTAGAAGTATCTATCTATATTTTACCTTATCCTCCCACCACTCCACAGGGATGAGTTGATGAGAGGGGATTGCAATGAAGTGGACAATTAAACCTAATGGTGAAACATTTAACCAGAAAGTGTGGCAAAGTATTATTTGTGTGCCACATTAATGCGTTACTTTAATGACATTCTCACACCAACATGCAGTTGATAGTCTATATTAATGCATTATATTTCTTCAGTATTATAAAACTTGTATCCAAGTGATTACCACAATTATCCATCCAAGTTACTTTGAACTTAAATTACTTGCCCACTTTTGACTTCAACCCTTCTCTTTCTGTTCTGTTTTTGATCTAGCTTGCACAGCCCTGTAGCATTTTGTCTTTGTTTCTGGCTGATTATATTACTAAGTTAAATTGACTCATTGTCTGATTTCTGTTCAAAGTATAGGTCTATTTTCTTTTACTTGTATCTTATTGTATTCCCAATAAACTGGGGGGTGAGTCTGTATTTGATTTCTGCTCTACTTCTTCAGGCTCTTACCTTCCTGCAATCCACTTTAATTGAAGAAAGTGAATTTCCTTGTTTTGTGGAGAGGGTTTTTACTGTTGTCCTTAAGGCTGACCTGGGAAATGACTCCCAGGTCATATTTCATTTTAGAAATAGCAAAGAGCCTTCCATTCAGTCTGCCATGCTCTTTCACCCCCAGGGCAAAAAGCTACTTCTGTGTGCTTCACTAATTTAACACAGTACAAGGAAAGCAAACAAATACTATAACTGCAGTCACAAATAATATTCTGTGCAAGCGGTTACTAGTTGTTTCTTACTATCTTTTGGGTATTTTTTTTATAACATTCTAAATTGATGCATTTGGTAAACAGAGCCATTTACAATTAAAGAAGACCATGGCACTTCAGCAATATATTTATTAAAATACACTTCCTCTTAAACATGTAGTGATGCTATATATATGTTGAAAGACAACTGTGCTGATTTCCTTGTTGTACAAACAGAGAAATAAAGAGATTTTTATATAGGCAGGCATAATAAAAAGACTGGGTCTTCAGGTTAGTCCCTAATAGCATCTGAAGTGAAGGAAAGTTAGCATTTTGTTCTGTAAAATAATAGTTTATAATGTATAGTCATCTATGTAATCAACGCTTTATTAGGTAAGCAATGTTTTAAACAGAGACCAAAATTTATGCTGAAGTTTCTGAATCCCTCAATACACCATAAGAGCTTTTTCCCAGCAACTAGAGAACATTTATATGATGATATAAAATTCAACATTATTGTCTCTTTTCTGTAATATGAGGGAATAGTCTTTTAGAAAGCCACTGAATAAGTTTTGAACATTCTGTTCTACTGAAGCTAATTATAAACAATCTTTTAATAACATAAATAAAATATAGAGTTACTGCAAACATAAAGAAAACTATATTGATTTAATATATGCAGCTTTTTTTTTAAAAAAAGAGGTTCAGCCATGATCAACCCACACAGTGAAGAAACTTAATTAGTTTCTGGGTACTTATTTTTTCATGAACATTAATCCTCTTTATTATGAAGATAGTCTGTTGATTTTCTCACATTTTGAGCTGATAATTTTCCATACTACACAGGATACATTACTAAGAATCTCAGTATTTTTTAAAAAAAATGTTGAGGCAAAATTTCATGTGCACGTTGGTGCATAAAAATATACTTGAAATTGTTCATACAGCCACTCTGATCCACGTAAAAGCAACCCAACATGGAAAAGTATTTCTGGACTACCTCCACCAACCATCGTCCCTTTCCAACCATCACTCAATTTCCCTTCTATCCTTTCTCTTACAGATGTGGATACTTTCTCCAGATTTTCACTCCTGCAACTACACTTCGCCACATGGATACTCCCCCTCACCCCACCACCATTAAAATCCCCTTTGTAAAATCACCAGTGACTTCATTACCATAATGGAGATAGCCATCTTTTTTTCCACCAGTAATTTCAGGAGAAATTAGAAGGCTATGCTGATGAATCAATGGTCCAGCTTTATTGAAAGAAACACATTTTTATCCCACATTCTGACAGAGCAGAATCTGAAGATAATGTGAGCTTTGAGTTCAGCATTTATACAGTCCAATATAGAAAGTGTCAGATCACTTTACATGGCACTTGTTTCAGGGTAACTTACCATTCAGCTAACATTCCTGACTGAGAGCCAACATGGTGCAAAGGTTTGAGTGTTCGACTGAAACCCTGGGAGATCAGGGATTGACTGCCCGGTCTGCCATGGAAAAAGTACAAAACAAAATTACTGCAAGGCACCAACAACAAAATATTCCTAACTAGATATTTACATTGTCTTTCCAAGGTAGGCATCAAAACTGACCTTCCACAGATGTCTTCCAGACTCTTTGCTATCAGAAGGCCTTATGTGTCAGGAAGCTAGACACATGGTAGGTGTGACTCTAGGTGTGTCTGTTTATTTTTCTGGAGGAAAACCCCTTGAAATAAAGGCACACAATTCTAAAATAAATGCAAACATTTTCCTAATTTAACCAAAATGAAGCCATATCAGTACCTCCTGCTTCACATTGTGTCATGATGAGCTGGTATTGTTTTTAGGAGTGCTTTCTTTTAAAGGAATTTACTGTGGTTGGGAGCAGTAAAATTGCCATTTTAAGCAGCAATAAGGCTTTATAATACTTAAAAATGTTTCCTTTTTAATATGTAAGATAAATTAAAATTGATTTTTGCATTTAACTCACTTTCATTGCCAAAAGCTACAGAATTTGATGAGCCAAAACCTCTACCTATCTCTAGTATGTTCCTTCACAGCATTAGTCATACTAAGTGCCCACAAAGGATACAGCTCATGATGCTCAAAAGATGGTCTGTTTATTGATAGAAAGCCCAAAACCTTTTCGGCTGTTTTTTCCTCAGACCTTCTTCGGTAGGCTATATAAAATCATAATTACATTTGTACATTGCCTATCGCCTGTATATGCCTATTTAGAATCATACTTCAAGAATTTTTACATCAGGAATTCCTAAATCATTCACTGGGCAACTGAAAACATGTGAGCCTAAAGTACAACCTAGTTCAAGTACTCACCTGCATATTTTGTGTGAACATATTTCCTAAAGTTTTTGAGCAGCTGTCTGAAAGGTTAAGATGGATTGGAAATGCAAAAAATAATGGAATGCAAGGTTGAAATATTCTATGAGTCAAGATGTTAGAGAAAACTATTATAAAATCATGTACAGGTGGCATCTACCTCCAAATAGATTAAGTAGGATGTACAGTGCCAGAAGCAATAGATGTTGGAAATATGAAAAAGAGAGGGGCACCTTCTTTCATTATGGTGGACTTGTGAAAGGCTAAAAAATATTGGAAACAAATCCAACCAAGCATTAATGAAATGTTAGAAATTAAGCTAAACTACAGACCAGAAATCCTGTTATTGTGTTAGATAATGCTAACTGAAAAAATATATTGTAAAATCATATTCTATATGTTGACAGCAGCAAGATTAATATATACCTCATATTGGAAATCAAATAAAGAAGTACAAATTGATAAACGGTTAATAAACGATATGAGACGATGGAATTAGATTTACTTTCTAAAAAAAACCTTAAGGAGGACTCAAAGGAGGTTACAGTAATAGTGTGGAAAACGTTTATGTTTATGTAAGGGAAAAATGGGGAAACATAGCAACTATAGCAATCTTGGACAAATAAAGAGGAAAATATATATGTGTTCAAAACTTTTCTTTCTTCTTCCCTATCTACCTATAAAATACTGATAACTCCCCCCTCCCTTTCCTTTTAATCTACCTTCACTGTCTGCCCAGCAGAACTGTGGAAAGTGCAGACTTCACACCTTCTACCCAACCCCACAGTCAGAATGGCCCTGTACTTGCTCTGGATGATCAGTGTGCATTCCCATAAATCTGGGGAGAGAGAGCTGACTTATGGCTGCTACCAGTATTAATGACTTTACACCCTTGATTTTTAAAGGGGGAAAGACACAAAAACTAGTTAGAATCTGGAGCAGGATCAAGTTTATCTTATTGGTAGCAAGTCATTTCAAAAGGAATGAACTCCCATATAGCTCCTTTGTTCACTTGCACAGCATGGTTAGAACATGACCTCTTCTCGAGCTATGGTTTCCCTTTGCTATTGCTTCTCTTTTCTGTCAAAGCATCTCTGCATCTTTTAATATCTCCTTTATAGCTTTTATACACTTGCCTTTTTGCACATTCACCATGATTGCCCTTTACCCAGGTCTTTCTCCAAAATAAGAATAGACTATAGAATCCATTGAAGCCCAGCAACCTCATGGCACAAGTAATGTTAGCAACCAGATATTGGCATGAATAAGAGTATTGTCATAGTGCAGGGATAGAGTCAGGATGTTTCAGGTTAAGAAGTGTCAGACTGTGCAAAATGTGAATCTAGACCAGGAACAAAAGAGCAAAAAAGAACATGCCCACCCCCCCCCCACCCCGAATTGCAATTTCTTTCAGAAGCTATAGGAAACAAAATAACTCTCAAAGTAGGCACCTTTACTGGGCAATATACATATTAATATCATATAATAGTTTTTCAGTGGCAATAGTTCACATATACAATAGTGACTTGCCAAATGTTGTGTAATGTAGTTGTACAGGGATAAGCTACCTAGCCATAAAATTGTTAACAAAGCTGCCTGGCCTTTAACAAATATATAGAATGGGGATCAGTTATGTGACCATGAACTTATGAATCACATTGTATGTGGTAATTTTTAAACACCATACGTGTTACTAAAGGGGTGTAAGGGGTGCGGCCAGCACCAGGTGATACCCTAAGGGAGGATGTCACCACGGCTCCCCAAACAGATGTTCGCCTGCATCCTTTTAAAATTTGAGGCTTGCCTTGTCTAAACACCCCGCCTGGAAGCCGGCCAGAAACCTGTTTATTTTAACTGTCTGTTTCTCCACTTTGTCAAGTTAGCAAATATCCTTGTAAAAGATAGTACAGTCATCCCTCCCTCTGTTTTCCAGAGGGATTTGTTCCGGACCCCCTGCCATCTCAAAAATGGAAAATTGCACATATTCAAGCCCTGGTGCATGCCCCATTTTAACCCCCTCTGTTCACCTCATGCAGATAATCAAGGGGCACAGCTCCCGAGTCCATGAGAATGGAGGGAGGACTGTAAGGAGGGCTTCTTGCTCTTGCAAATGGATGTAGCCAAGGGGGGGGGGGGCTGGGGGGGGGCGGACCCCCCCCACCCGTAGAAAAAAGAATGGTGTGTGCTGCTGCGCCGCCGCACTCAAGCCCCATTATAATGGGGGCACTTAGTCTGGCCCCCCCCCCCCTTCATAAAATCCTAGCTACGTCCCTGGGCCAAATATATATTTAAAACACACTAACAAGGGCTATAGCTTACTTTATTGAAGTTATAATTTGTATTTTGCTTTATTTTTGTTTGTAAGAAATGCAGGAAACATTTACTTTGTTTTTGTATGTGAAATACTCAAGAAAATTGCTCTAGACATTGTGCAATTCTCCTTTTACTCTGTTCATAAAATGCCCTGATTCCAAATTTAGGAGCAGCTGGGACCTGCAATCAGCTGTGTCTTTCAGATGAAAAAGAAAAGTCCCCTATATGGCTTTTTTATATAAAAAAAAATCCATATGAATAATTTTTCTGCAGGCTATCAAGACAATGCAGTGCCTGTACTATTTTCTAAAACCACAGCATGATATTTCCTGGCACTGGCTGTACTTCATATGAATTATTGACAGATTAATAGCTGGTCTTCAAAATATACAGGAAAGACAATTCAGATTCTGTGTAAATGAACAGAGTGCAAAAGGGTTACGACTGAATGGCTGCACATCAAGATATTGTTATTAAGAAGTGGATTCATTCATTCAGTAATGTTATCTTATTCATATGACTAGCTTCTATATTCTTCTGAATTTTCTATCTAAAGGAAAACAAGCATAGAAGAAGACAGAGTAAAACTTTCCATAAGAGCTATGCACTAAGGCCTAGCATCTTTTATGCCATGTAATTTTTAAAATTTATTTATTTATTCATTTATTATCCTGCCTTTCTCCCAGTACAGGACCTACGATGGCATACAAAAACCTTAAAAACACAATACAGTTCTTAAACACTCTTAATACAAAAGTTAAAATACAATTTAACATCAATACTTTTAAAAAAAGTTAATAACACAGTTTAAAACAGTATTTAAAAGATATTTAAAACATAATGTAATCAAAACACTACACCTTTCTCTATTAAAAATTCTATCTGCCGTCAACAAATGCTTCCCTAAATAAATAATAAAGTAACTCCTCCTAGGAAATACAGTAACATGGCCATAAACTGTATCCAAAGGCTAATTACAATGCAGCTTAATCTTTCCTATGATTTTTTTTTAAATCTGCAAAGTTTGGAGAAGTTACTTTTTTGGACAGCATCTGACTGGGAAATTCTGGGTGTTGAAATCTGAAAAAGTAATTTTTTTGGTTCTGTACTAGCAGCTTGTAGTCTAACTGCAGTGTCTTCATTCTGCAATGTCAGTATGAAGTACCTCCCACTGGTCAGAGCTATTGGTGAAGCTCTGTGTACCAGTAAGGTAGGTCCAAAACACACTGTAGAAATAATCCAGTTTGAGACCACTTTAACTGCCCTTGCTCAGCGCTGTTGAGGAGCTGTAATTCTGTGAGATATTTAGCCTTCTCTGTCAGAGAGTTCTGGTGCCACAATAAACGACCATTCCAGGATTCCCTAGCACTGACCAAGGCAGTTATAGCAGTCTCAAACTAGATTATTTATGCAGTATGTTTTGTACAGTAGTCAGGATCCAAGGAACAAACAATGAGTTCTACATGCCCAGGAATACTTGCTTTTTTGTTGTTAAAGAACAGTTCATTGTGTTACCTAGCACAACGCCTCTGCCCAGACCAACATAATTGTCTCACTCGCTAAGACTTTAAAATAGAAAGCTCTCTTGATACTGTACATGCTGTGCATAAGTGTTGTATAATTACAGTGATAATTCAGGATAACTTTTTAAAAAACACAGTTTAATACTGTAAATAAATAGCACCATTGGACAGTTCCTGATACACATTTCACCTGAGACACATTTTACATTCTCATTAATTTTTATTTTGCATTATTGTCCAACAGAGATTATCTCTGATGTTAACTGGTGTCTAATAATGTCAGCATTAATCACTTTGGCTTTAACTTTTGAGAATGTGGGTATTTGTAGCTCCAAAAGATGAGGAAAGTTTTCAGTGTGAGAGTACATGAGTGAGAGACAGAGAATATCATTATCTGAAAACATTGTATAATATGAGAAGTTGATCACATTTCCATGAGACATAGACAAACAAATGTCCATGCTGTAAAAGGATATAAAGAAAAATCCAGGATTGTATGGATATCCCTCCTATTCACTCTGGCTAGTGTCCAAAGCATTACAAAGAAGCATTCTGTTTGGCTTTTACTACTTTGTGGTTTGTTGCTGTTGTTGTCTGCCTTCAAATCATTTCTGACTTATGGTAACCCTAAGGCTATCATGGGGGTTTCTTGGCAAGATTTCTTCAAAGGAGGTTTGCCATTGCTTTTCCTCAGGCTGAGAGAGTGTGACTTTCCCAAATTGAAATCCATTGCGTTTCCATGGGCAAGGACTCTAACCCTGGTCTCCAAAGTCATAGTCAAATGTTCAAACCAGTATACTATGCTGCCTTAGTGTCTAAAATGGATTTGACAACCTTTTTATTGGCAGCAGCTTGTTTTGATTGGGTCAGTGCCTCCTGTATCATTTTCTGTCGGTCATCTATCTATGATTCTGACTTTGTGCTGAGTTGTGTGTCTTCGCATTCTATCTATCTGTCATTCCCTGTCTTTTCTCCAGAAGTGGAACTCAAGGCAACATATGAAAAACTCATTTAGGTAAAAACAAAAAAAAAGTAAATGTTAAAATATAATTAAACATTTAAAGCTGTATTTATGTGCTTAGCATGAGTTGTATTTGTGTTTGTGCTCACGTTTGTGTTTAGGTTCAGACAGCTGGCCAGTGATGGGGATTCTCCCTCTACCCACTTTTTGCCCTTTAGATCTCTGTTAGAATTAGTGTAACCATTGCACATTGTGGTCCTACTGTGACTCATAAAATTATTGTGTGATACAATGGACCCTTCCATCTGCAGGGGTTTGGTTCCATCCCCTCCCCACAGATGGGAAAACCATGGTTGGTCATTCCCCATATTATTCAATGGGCACAACGTGCACAAATCTGCATCAGTGTGTCCATATGCATGCACTGCCAGTGAATAATATAGTGCGTGGCAAGCTGCAGATGCTCCAATGTGTACATTGCTATCCCTTCCCTGAAGCAGCGGGCCAACTGTTTTCTCTGTTTTACCATTCTTAATACATATCTGTATCTGTATTCAGGCTTAACAAATTGTTCATTACTTCAGTACTAAGTCTTACAAGCAAAGTTAGGAATGTTTGATAGCTTTGTGAAACTCTGTTGGACATATAATCCAGAATTCTTTTGGCAATATGTACTTTTAGTTTGTCTAAAAACAAACTCTCTCCAATGGAGATTTATAGTGCTGGTGTGCCCTCCCTCATTGTTTGTTCCTTGGATTCTGACTACTGTACTAAACACACTGCAGAAATAATCTAGTTTGAGACTGCTTTAACTGCCTTGGTCAGTGCTAGGGAATCCTGGAACGGTAGCTTAGCATCTGAAGAAGAAGGCAGTTTAGCAATTTAGTGGCCAAGAAAGGGCATAGGACCCCTGTGCATCATCCAGCTGCAGTTCTGGCTGAGGAAAAAGTGGAGCCATCATTTTTCCAGATCTCCAGCATACTAAATGGCTGGAGGTATGTGCATGCACAAGTACTAAGATGGTCATTTGCATGGAAGAAAAGCCCTGCATATGTACACTTGTAGATTATATTTACACTCTAGCTGAGCATCAAGAGAGATTGCAGTTATATTGTTCCACAGGTGGCAGGCTGTGTATTATCAACCAGTATATGAATTATAAATGAATAGAAAGTATAGCTTTATAAAAACTGAGGTGGAAGCTGCAATAAAATAAATGGCAAAAACAAGACTCCAGGAACAGATGATATTCCACAAGAACTGTTGCAATCCACATTGATGGCGTTAACTCTAGTGCTCACCAACATATCTCAACAGATATGGAAAACAAAATGATGGCCAACAAATTGGAAGTGATCAATATACATCTCCATCCACAAAAAAGGAGACACAAGAGACTGCAGCAGCTATAGAGCTATAGCACTAATTTCCCATGTGAACAAAATCATGCTCAAAATTCTGCAACGTAGGCTCCAGCCATACATGGAGAGAGAAATCCCAGAGGTCCAAGCAGGGTTCAGGAAGGGAAGAGGCACCAGGGATCACATTGCAATGGTTAATGGAGCATAGCAGGGAGTTCCAAAAGAAAATCAGCATGTGCTTTATGGACTATAGCAAAGCCTTTGACTGCATTGATCATGAAAGTCTATGGAACACCCCTAAAGATGTAGGAGTGTCAACACATCTGATAGTCCTGATGAGGAATCTGTACTCAGGATAAGAGGCTACTGTCAGAACAGAACACGCAGAAACAGAATGGTTCCCAATTAGCAAAGGAGTCAGGCAAGGCTGCATCCTATCACCCTATCTATTCAACTTATATGCAAAACATATTGTAAGGAAAGCAGGCTTGGACATGGAAGAGGGAGGCATGAAAATAGGAGGAAGAAATATCAACAATCTGAGATTTGCTGATGACACCAGACTAGCAGAGAACCTCACAGATCTGGAACAACTACTAAGGAAGATCAAAGAAGAAAATGCAAAGGAAGTCTTACTGTTCAACATAAAGAAAACAAAAATAATGACCACAAAGAACTTACATACATTCAAACTAGACAATGAGGAAATCGAAATAGTAAAAGAGTTCTGATATCTGGGGTCAAACATTGATCAGAATGGGGACTGCAGCAAGGAAATCAGAAGAAGATTAACAATGAGGAGGGTGGCTATGAAAGAACTAGAAAAGATCCTAAAATGCGAAGACATACAACTCAGCACAAAGTCAGAATCATACAAGCCATTGTATTCTCTATTACCATGTATGGATGTGAGAGCTGGACAGTCAAGAAAGAAGATAAAAGGAAAATCAACTCATTTGAGATATGGGGCTGGACAGCTGAAAGTATTCCATGAACAGCCAACAAGACAAACAAATGGATCCTAGCTGCAAATATCCCTAAAAGCCAAGATGGCAAGATTTAGACTGTCATACGCTGGACATATCACGAGAAGGCATAAATCGTTGGAAAAGACAATAATGTTAGGAAAGGTGGAGGGAAGTAGAAAGACAAGAAGGCCACATGCTAGATGAATGGACTTTATTAAAGAGACCACGAATATGAGTTTGCAGGAGCTGGGCAGAGCTGTAGAGGACAGGGGGGCCTGGAGATCCATAGGGTCACCATGGGTCAAGATTGACACAAAAGCAGTTAACAACAACATAGATTGGTACATTTTTTAAAAAAAAAAATCATGAAATAATTGTTTGTCATTGTGTTCTTAGGAATACATAGTTACCATTACAGTACAAGTTACTAATGCAATACATTTTAACATTGCATTGTTTTGTTTTGTTTTGTTTTAAAAAAACAGGAAAATAGTCAAAATGGTAAGCAAATCTGTGAAACAACATTTTGGAACTAAAGAATGAGCATTATTCTTTGCAGCAAAAATATAACAATATTATAATATAATTTATCATTTTGTAGAAAGAATATCATTATGTCCATGTTCTCTCAAGTACATGTCGGTGGTAACAAAGTTCCTTGTAATCAGTTACTTCTAGTCTCTGATAGACAGTGATATTTAATATGTGTAAATCTGCCAACACAAAGGAAAAGGTTTTTCATGGTTACTGGTGTCTTCATGGCAAAAAATCCTGATTCTAGATTTGTTTCTAGATTTGGCTGATCAATGCCATCAGTCTTACTTAGCCAATATGATCATGACATAGCATATTTTCTTAGATTTATGCTATTGGAATGCTGTTGTTAAAATATACTGAATATCTCACAACACTTATGTCCTGCCGTTTCCCAGTCTGTTAAAATTATACTTCATACCAGGAGGCAAAAAGCATATGCTAATATCATCATTAAAATCTCCTTCTGAGTCTCTGTGCCTTGCCTTGCTGTATAGAAGAGACAGAACAAAACTCTGAGCCAATTACATAGGCCTAAATCACAACAAGTGAAAGTAAATGGAGCATCAATATATTTGTAGGCACACCCAGTTATTCTACTTTGAAGAAAATGATTTTGTTAGTGGTTAAATATACCTAGTAAATGTTTGAAATCAGGTTTGTGGTGATGGGCTTTTTGAAGATCCTGGAATAGTGATATACGATAGTAAACATTATTGAAAAATCAATCAGCAAGAATGACATGCAAATTTCTTATTTCATTTCATAAGCTAAGGAAGCCCTGCCCTTACATATTTTGAAGGGAGTTCTAGGCATAAGAGGCCTGAAAGGAGAAATGGTTTGGTTGTTAGTACTGTCATGTAGATTCAAGATTGTCCTAGATTCTGAGTACGTGATAGAGATCACAACTGCCTCCTCTCTTCTGCCCCAAAATGGAAAGAGTTTCCTTCAAACCTCAAAGATAGCATGGCCTGCTGTCATGGAAGCCTTCTGGGCTTGGCTGTTAGAGAGAGTACATAGGACTGAAACTGAGCTGTCAAATATCCAAGAGGAAATATCACTGGGATTAGAGATGTAGCTGTTAGATGAATGGAAGAAATGTGAATCAGTGAAGGAAAGCCTATCAGCATTTATAAGTTCCTGGAATTAGATGATGTCATGGAATCACCCATAGATACTTTTTTAAGGAACAGCAGATAGCTGGAAAGGGAGATCCAAACAGAGATAACGAAATGAGAGGAAAAATTTACTTTGTGGAAACATAAATTACTCATTAGACTTATTAGGAAAATTTGTATTTTTTATGTTACATGTTTAATTAATTAATCAATCAATCAATTAATTAATTAATATCCCACCTTTCTCTCAATATGGGTCACAAGGCAGCTCACAAGAATTAGTGAAAAGCAGACTCGGGGAGTCACAGAAATCCAGAGTAGAGTCAAATGGGCCAGGGTGTATAAAACACACTGCGTGCTAGAAAACATCCAACATTTTGCTATGACAATAGCCTGGAGGGAGAGCTTTTATGCTGGTAAAGCAACGTTGCAGGGAAGTTTGCCCATCTTTGCTGCTCTTCTTATTGCTTCACTTACTGATTTAAAAGTCCAAAGAACTGTTTGACACAGTTTGAAAACCATTTTGCTGTGGAAGGAGATCCTGAAATGATACTACCATCCCATGTATCAAAGGAGAAGTTGTGATTATTGAATACATTTTTCATGTGCAGATTTCCCTCATAAAAATAGCATGATGGTGATATAATATGCATGAGGCATATGCCCAAGAAAACCTAGAAACAAAGGGTTGTTTGTTGTTAAAACTAGTTCTTGAAAAAGTGTTAAAAGCATGGTTATTCATTCAATGCAGAACTTGGAAAACTTAATTTCCAATTTGAGAAATATATTTCTGATATATTCCTCCCACCCATCCCCATCAACTGGACTACTTGTGGCAGGACAGCATGGCAGTAAGTATATCACAACAGGAACTTCTACAAAGGAAGAGAGGGACACGAAGCCAGAATGACTAAGACCTTATTGGGTGGCAGTCCCAATTTTTGGGGTGGAGGCAGACTGAGATGTGAATTTTCTTCTGTAGATCTGCCACTGTTCTGATCCCCATCCACTCATTCCTAAAGTTGAGTGCCCAGCCAAGGGAAGTATAACAGTCCTCTAAATTAATCTAGTTTATAGTCTCTGGCCAAATTACTGGCTATGTGTATGTGTTTAGCATGCAGCTGGACATAAAATATGTACAGTGGATCCTTGTTATACGCTGGGGTTTGGTTCCAAGATCCCCCGTGTATAACAAAATCCATGTATGCTCAAGTCCCATTAAGTATAATGACATAGCAAAATGGTGTCCCTAATAAAAATGGAACATCAAGGTAAATTTATACTTTTTTGGAACATTTTCAAACCGTGTATGCTTAAATCCGTGTATAAAAAATCCGTGTATAAGAAGGGCTGACTGTAATTGGAAACACTGTACATTTGGAAAGCTAATAGATGTCTAGTTGAGAAAATGGGAGGAAATTATGTTATGTAGGAAGTAGGGCATTGGAATGGAAATTTATAACATCTTGAGTATGCAGAAAAACCTTGCAGAAGCTGTAGTAGCATTCAAGGACTATTGTCACTCTAGAAAAGAACCAGTATTTGAGAGCTACCAATTTTGGCTGCTCAAGTTTGATGAGGCAGAAAGAAGAGAGAGATAATTTTTTTACTGAATGATTCATAAATGAATCATATATAGCAGATAAGAACTATTGACTCCTGATTACTCATTACACCACTGACACAGTGTGCAAGCAAAGAGAAAAGCATAATTTGTATTTCAATTTTTTTCCTCCTTCCTTTTTTTAAAGTGTGGGATATCTGCTTTTATAGAGCTTTTATAGAGCTGCAAAATCTGTTTTTGAAAAAAATAATCCTGTTTAAATGTGTACAAACTAATGTTAATGTATACATACTTGCAGCTCCACAGACACATTTCTACGTGATGTATTTGCATAACATGACAAGCCAAGATTTTGCTGTAATTCAGGCTTCTCATGAACAAGCAATGTGATAATACATATTGTTCAGTCTCTTCTGCTATGAGTAGATAAATGGACAATAGAACTTTGCTCCATTTTTATGCTAGGTATTTTCTGCTATCTAGTTTACTGTGGCAGCGGGCAGATTCTTGATTCCCTTTGAAAAAAGCTGAGACAGAAAACAAGAGCAAACCTTCGCTTGTTTTGCTGGTTTGTTAGGAGGGATCATACCAAAGAATGCAAACTACCCACTGCCAGATAACATGATAGCTCACCAACTGTGGTACAAATCTCCATGGTTTGTTTGGATGCTCCCTCGGTAACCTTACCCAAAGCCTTGCAATGGCTGGAGCCACTGCAAGATTTTGCCCTGCTCACTCAGAGCAGCTGTTCAGAGTAAGCATAGAGACTCAGGTGCTGGCAAAGGAACTTCCTCTGGAAGACATCAGAGTAAGGCATCTCCATGGTTTGTTTGGCTGCTCCCTCTGAGAGCAGGAGCAATTGAGCAGTCTACACGTTCGTGACAAACCAGGATTGCTGCAGTACCTGACTGAATAGCAGCTGAATGCATCCACAGAGTTAAAAGAGAAGATGATAATAAAATTACTGATGTGTTAACTGTAAAACCAGTCATTGTAAAATCTCCAATTATTATAAGCAAATAAAAACATAACCTTTCCTCATATGAGGTCCATCGCACCCACTGTGCAACTGAGAAGAATGATTAAGCCAATATAAGAATTAAAATATCTTTGTATAGCTTGAAAATGAGAGCGCTTTGAACAGTGCCAAGTAGAAGCTAAGCCTCATAGGTTTTCCTAATAGGCTTTACCCATATAAGGGTAAAAGGCTTCCAATATATTAACATGATAAATATGTTAATGGCCATAACATAACATCAAATAGAATTTCAGGAAACATACAGTCTTATATTCGTTGGTATCATACAGTGCCAGACATTTTATTGTACATTGAAAGAAAAAGTTGGGGACAAGGTATTCTTATGCATAAATACAGGTTACACTGAATACGGCTTCCAAACTACTTTCTTTTGAAAAGCTAGTTGCCAAATATTCAATTGAGTTAATTGAGAGATGAAGTTGCATCATTAAGGTCTACGTACATATAAAATCACCATGCCAGCAATAACAGCTGCTCACAAGCATTGCATCTGCAATATATAAGCTGTAACGTCAGGACAAAGTTCAGTTCCTCTAGCACTTTTTTTGTTTTGTTTAAAATATGAAACACACTCACCAGGAGCCATTTACTGCAGCAAATGCTCTTCAGAGTGACATTCAGTGCTATCAAAAATCAGATGAGAAAAAGCTGTTGTCATAAACAGTTATATCTGGTCCAAGTACATTTCATGAACTCCAGCAGAATTGATATAGTAATGATGAAAACTGAACACTCTCGGATGCAAGAGTTATCGGTTCCATTAGAAATACAATGGATTTGGCACTGTAAAATAAATCCATACAGTTCTATTTTTATTTACACTTTATTCTTTCATGAGAAACTTTACAGTTTTAAAGAGCTAGTGATAGCTCTTTAATAATAGCTGTTTGTTGTTGTGTGTCTTCAAGTTATTTCCAAGTTACGGTGAATCTAAGGCAAACCTACCATGGGGTTTTCTGGGTTTCAGAGTGTGTGACTTGCCCAAGGTCACTCAGCAGGTTTCCATGGCTGAGCGAGGAACTGAATCCTGGTCTCCAGGGCCATAGTCCAAGGCTCAGACTGCTACACCATGCTTAAATGAAACTATTAATCAGTGAATGGCCCCTACTGAGGACTCATCAGCTTAGTAGATGGCTTCCCTGACCTCAGCAGCCACATTGTCCACTACCTACTGATAGCTTGAAATTCCAGCATGACGAAGGCTGAGGACATAGACGTATGTGAAGATGGACCCATCATTTACTGAAATACAATTATCTTTTCTACCTGCCTCTATATCCTGCTCTGACCGTTCTTGGAATAGAACCAGGGAACCTTTGCTCTTCAAAATGTTTTAGATTACAACCACCATTATCCCTGCATGACATATCTAATGATACTAAAGAATTAAATAAACTGATGTCCAAAAGATTTGGAAAGACAGAGTCTGAACATTGTCTTAGAGACTACTTATTTCAAATGATTACTAGATAAAGGGGTGAAACAGACCACCCCAAAGGAGCGGCTTGCCATCGCCCCTTTGAGCACTGGATCAGGGCTGCAGCAACTGCGTGCCGCAGCCCCAATATGCCATTTTTCTGGACCAAAAAGAAGCAGCAAAATGCTGCTTTTTTTTGGCCCAGAAAAAAGGCACCCTTGCTGCCACCGTGGCATTTTTTTGCACTTCTTTTGGCATGTGGCGTGTGAATGGCATGCCAAAGGAGTGCCATAACACCACCTACCATGTTGTCAGGCAGGCAGGATGACGCCAGCTTGGGGGTGGCATTGGGGCATGCATTGTCCAAACACCATACCCCCACACAACCCACAAGCCAGTGCTTACTGTCCATCTCTACAGCCTGAAACTATCCCTTAAAAAGTGGGTGGAGAATCGTTCATTATCTTTAGTTGGTAGAATTTTGAGGTCACTATTTTCGTTATCATGAAATAGCAATTATCAAATATTCTTTTCTTTTAAAAGTGATAATTTATTTGCCATATTTACATTCTATCCATTGCCCAAGGACACATGGCATAAATGGGTTTCTTTCATTTTAACAATCATTGATACAGTTTAGTCTCAAAAGCTATTCCATGTACTTCATAGCTAAGCAAAGATTTGATCCTAGGTTTTTTGCATCTAAAAACTGATATGCTCTGTATTAAACTGTCTGTCTGTGCAAAGACTAAAGAAGTCAATTTAATAAGATGGTTTTTTAGACAGCCTTTTGCAGCAGTTTCTTAAAATACTGGCATTAGATATACTGTTGCCAAACAGAACATGAAACCTCAACTGTAAACAGCAACTGAGAAAGCTTTCCGTCTCTCTGCAGGTGTTAAGAATGAGTGTGCACAATGAGAGGTCCTATGATCGGATAGGATAGGATAGGATAGGATAGGATAGGATAGGATAGGATGAAGGGCAGGTTAAATGATAATAAATAAGTCACTCTGGGTACATATGTGGGTGCATCTCATACACACAAACATTTCATGATGAATGCTCTGACTGTAAAATAAAGAATATAATCTGGATATTTTATTTTGGCAAGTAAAAACATGAAGATTTTTCAAGTCTGGCAAATGTCTTGGAGCCTTTGTCATCATGGATATATAAAGATATTCCTTATGGAAATCTCTCATCTCCTGACCTTTGACTTCAGGAACGTGAGAAATATATAAGGACTTAGAGCTGAAATTCTTTATTTAGTGGGCAGAGAATAAGCCCAGGGGCAATAAAAACTGAATGTAAGATTCTCATACTCCTTGAGTAGCTCAATGTGGCCTATATATTACGGTTATTACTGCATTTGTTCTGTGAACTGCTGTTATTTTGCATGTGTTAGAGCAGTATTTGTACTGGAATGCAAACAGTATAAAATGATTATACTTTGCCAACCCATTCCTATTAAAAATATAATCAAAAGTTTATCATTTAAACAATTGTCACAGTAGTATTAAAACCCCAGTGCAGATTATCTTACTGAAATGAAATGGTAACTTTTCTTCAGTGTATCAGTGTTCCTTCTGTTTTCCTAACAAACAGATATGGAAAATTATCACTATATGGAGAAAACCCACTAATTCGGACACAACTGAAAAGAAAAACAGCTAGCCTTGGGCTTTGATAAATTCTGTTTTGTATTTTGCCCAATCAGAAAGTCCAGTATATATTTTTAAAATCTACTTGGCTTTTTTTTTATTTATATCTTCCATCTGCATTTATGTAAGTCACTGTGAGAAGAATTGTTGCAGGGTAACTAAATGGATGAGTAATTGACTAAACAAAAGCATAAATCGTCGAAGCTGCACTGAAGATTAAATAATTTGTTATGGGAACATGTTTCTGTGCAATAAATGTTCCATCGTTCTGAAAATTGTAAGAGGCATATATTTATAATTTTATCAGATTTATTTACAGTTTTCTCCAGATACAGCATTAGTTGTTTTTATGTACGATAAAACATAAAGTCTGACATAACATGACAACCCACCCCCCAATTCAAAGAGCTACCACAGTCTTCTATTCTAATAGTTTGATTTATACAATAATAATGAACATACAGTAACAGTATCCTATCTACTGCATCTGAAGAAATGAGTTTATATCCACAAAAGCTCAGACTAAAATAAAAACCAAACTTTTGGGAGTGGAGCATGGGTGGGAATTTCATCCCCGTACTCTTTTTTAATCAGAATTTATAACATTTATAGAATAAATTTGCCCATCCCATGCTGAAACTGACTGGAATTTAAGTCTTGACAAATAGTGTGTCACCCTTGAGGACATGGCTCAATTCCCCAGAGGCTCACATAATTTTTTTAATATATATATTATATAATGATACATTAAAATGTGTATTTTAAATAATACCACACCAGCACAGCTAGAGTAAGCAACTCTAGTATTCTTTTCATATGGATTTTCCTGAATTTCTTCCCATAGGGTCCTTTCAGGATGAAACTGTGTAGATGTAGTAGAAACTGGCACCTTTTCTGAGCTTCACTCTTTCTTTTCCTCTCCCTGTCAGCCTCTAAGGGGCCTGACCACTTGCAGAGTGAACTCTCTTACTGTTTTCAGGGGGGAAACATTGTATTCACACAAATTGGGAATAAGAATAACTGTAATGCTTACACAAAGAATATGCAATAGATACTTTGTATATTTGGAGCAACTGTACAATGTGAAGTTGATTTACTCTGGTTGGAGGAAAAGTGGTAAGCATAGAAAGAAAATGAAACCTGATGCAATGTATATTTACAAATATTTTAAAACAATTTGAAGTTAAGAAAACATGATTTTCATTAAACTTAACAGTTGCCAACACAATTATTAATCAAGCCAAGTGGAATGCAATTCACCCCTTGGCCTTATTCAAATAATTCCAAAGTACTTACCTTTCTTGTATTTCTGATTTACCCTTCCTGACGGTAGTAGTACAAGATGACCATTTGTATCAGACAGGAGAACACATACCATGTCCACCCATGCTTCACTCTGAAGGGTTCATGGGCAAGGTGGCCATGGAGTTAGCTTGGTGGTCTCTAGTACTACTTCACCTACAATGGCTTGAAACAGATGGGCCAAAAGGAGCAGCTTCCAACCACTTTGGGGGCATGGTGTGCAGATGACGCATGTCCCCCAAGTGGCCATAAGCCAGTCTGAGGCTACCTAAAGTGGCTCAAAGCCCCCAGCAAAGGAGAGGCAAAAACTGCGCCTGCTGGCAGCCCATTTGGGACCACGGTGGTAGCCCACTTCGGGAGCAGGCACAACCAGTCAATTGAGGCTGGAGCAGCCAGAGGCTTCTCCTAACCACCCATCTGTTTCATCCCATAGTCTCTAAGGAAGGACTCACTCAGAACAAGGCATTTGGACCCGGTGGGCTCTTTGGGGTGTTAACCACTTTCCTTCTGTGGCACTGCAATATTATGAAGCAGGTTATTCAGCATGTAGCTTAAATCCTGGTCAAATGCTGAATATTTATTTTGTATGTAATCAGTTTGAAGCCCCTACCCCCCAAGGATGGTCTTAGGACCTTAGGTGGAAGGTATAAAAAAGACATATGTGCTGTGAAACAAACATTTAATTTGGTGATCTTATCACCTAGATTTTTGGTTTTCAAGCCAAGATTTGTTCAGAGGCGGTTTACCTTTACCTTTCTCTAAGACTGAAAGGTTTCCCAGTGGGTTTCCATGGCCAAGCCAGAATTTGAATCTTGTTCTCCACAATCTTACTCCAGCACTCAAACCACTGTGCTACACTGGCTCTTGTCACCTTTAAAAAAGAAAGAAAGAAAGAAAAGCCATTTAGGGACAACAGGCTATTGACCCTCGTGTCCCCTTGGATAGTAGGCTATTAATGAAGCTTGATGAAGTGTACCAGAAGAAGTCATGAGATAATTATGAAGTGATTTTGTCCATGTCATTTATAATCTCATCAGAAGTTTGGGGTATTCAGACCATGACACCACATTCTTTGAGAATTTTAGCTAACAGACAATGAAGGACATAACCTCCATCGGTGTTAATGAGAGGTACGTGTATGTTTGACCCATAGGAGGTTTTTATGTGGCTTTCTTGAGATTGAAAATAGTGTGAAGGCAGAAAGAAACTGTGCAATGTGTTCTGGTAATGACAATTGTTATAATCCATAGTAGTAGCTGCAATAGTAGTAGCTGCTTTTTCAATTTACAGCATCAAAAAGTATAATACACACAAGAGTAATGGCAGATATAAAGATAGATCAGCAATACTAGCAAATACATATGCTGCATGACCAATGAACCTTGGTAGAAAACTGGAATGGGAGGTGAGATCCTAATATTCCTACAAACACAGTAAAATTGAATTTTAAAATGACAAATCTTTTCTGAGGCTATGTAGATTTCAGAACACTCCATGAAAAATGACCTGGGACTATGCTAGATGTGAAGGAGGGGGTGATTGCAAGATATAGTATAAACCATCATATAAATATTGTTTGTGAATAATACAAATATTTCAGTATCTTAAACTTTATTTCTATATTATAACACTAGGATCCTTGATGATTCAACCAAATTAGTGTATTTGCTAACAGCTGCCTATCTTTGTGTTTTGTATCCAAAAAAATCTATTGAAAATAATGGCAATCTTTCGTCTTATTGTTTTGCTATGAGCTTCAAAGGGCTTTGAGTCTCCATAAATATCAGTGCCAAAAATATTCCAAAAGAGAGAGAAAAGCTGCCTTTAAAACATGCTTTATGTTTCTGTACAAAGATCATTGGTAGCTTTCCAAAATTAATAATGGAACAAATTGTCTCTCCAGTGACAAAAGTCACGTATGTACTAGCAAAAACTAAAGTTTCACTTTCTGCAGAGTTTTCAATTATCTGTTCTCCTTGACTTGCCTTTCCAAATTGCAAAGCCAGTGACCATGTTGGCTTGGAGTTTCAGGAAGTTTTGCTACCCAACCTCTTGAATAATGAGACCAGACACAAGATGTATGGAGTAAAACGGGGCCATTTATTGACTTATTTATTAAATTCTTAACGGAACTGCAACAAAGACCAGTTGTGGGAGAAGCTGCATCCGGTGTCTTACCGCAGACCATCTCTGCAGGTTACAAGGACGATAACACCTGAGCCCTCAACAACAGTCCAAATTTGAGATGCTTGTTGGGCCGCTCACATAAGGAAGTCCAACAAGAAGTTCCCCTTCCTAATCTGCAAATATTATAGTCTGGGTATTCCTTCAAGCCAGACTCAAGGTCCATTTCTTTCTGCCACTCCCCCAGGTCACAAGGCCCATAGAGGTGTTTCCAGAAATGTTCCCTACACCCAGTACGTTGTCCAAGATGCTCGCCAAGATCAAATCCAAAATTCATGCCAAAAGCAATATTAATCAGTCCAATTAGGATTAAACTTCTTTTAAGCCAAATCAATATTATTTGGACACCACCCAAGCCACTGGGTCACTGAATTGCTTCAGAATGAATCTGGTTGAGGGTGATGTGTCAATCCTGCCCCAGCATGCCTCCAGCAGCCAATATGCCATGGCAACCATGCCATGGCATGTTTTAAACCACTGGTCTCAACCAGTGGGAGGGCAGCAAAAAATCCATCCCATCTCCACAGTGTGGAGGGGGTGGGATGGCCATTAGTCCAAAATTGTATTGTAACATCAACTGATTCAGGAAGAGAGTCTCATGCAACCTGTGGAAGGTTCCTGAGAGCCTGAAGGCCTGTGAGAAAAGAAAGAATATGTCTAATAGGTCATTCATCCTGCTTGTTCCCTTGCTCAACCCTTGAACTGCCTATGAGACATTTTAAAGTCAGATTTACTTTTTTAGCTATGTTCCCCTACAAGTGATCCATGCTTACAATAAATTGTGCATACATATACCATGAAAGTGCAGTCTAAGGAGATTATCAGATGGGGGAAAGGACATCCTTGTCCCATCCTTTTCCTGTCCTTATGGCTTGATCAGGAAAAGATTTTCACATGACATCATGCAATGTCCTGTCACTGAACTGCATTTGAGCACAATTGTGTGAAAGACTTTCCGATGATGTCACACTTATCCTGTCATTAACCTGTCATTGAAGTGGAATTGTCCTGCCATTTTTTTATTAATGGGAGTTTGCGTTAATACAATTCTACTTTAATTACAGGTTAATGACAGGATCAGCGTCATGTCGCTGAAATGATTTCGCATGAATGGAACAAGGACGGGATATGGACACGAGAGTGATGTGCTTCACTCCCAACACCATCCCGTCCTTGTCTGATAGTCTCCTAAAACAAATTAATTTCCTTAAATCCCATTTTTTAAAAAAATGGGTGTGTTGTCATGTGCTTCCATTTTCTCTCCCTGAATATGAATGGAATTTTTAAAGTCCTTAATTTGGGTAGAATTTTGTCTATTTTCTTAATGTAACTTGTTTTGATTTACTCAGGTTTTTTCACCAGAAATTGTTTACCTTTTGGACAAAAGGAGGAGGAGATGGTCAGAATATTTAAATATGCAAATGACTAGTGGTTAGTTGCTACTCCTAAAATGTTTCTTTGGGGGAGATGAGGGGTGATTTGATATGATTTTTGAATTTTGTTTTTTAAAAAAGTGACTTGAAAAGCAGTACATTAGTAACATGCCATGCTTTGAAAAACAAGGAACATTACAGTTAAAGAAGGAAATTATGGAGCAAGAGAGTGCAATAAGCAAAAGATTTCTTTTTTAAAATACTATCCCTTATAATAGGTTTGTGAATTGTTCAGTCTTAGGGTCAAGAGAGAAAGCCCCACCCCACATTCTCAGTGACTATCTGCAAGATCATTTAAAATAAAATAAAAGAGGTGAAAATTCATTTGTGGCTGAAAACAACTCTAGTAGGTATTCTCCAGTACTCTATTTACTTTATTTATTTATTTTTGAACAAAGCAAATAAAGGAAGCCCCAGCCTTTCACCATCCTGTTACCTGATAACTCGCTCTTTCAGCATGTGCAAATTATGGACAAGTTTCATTAATCTGATGAAGAGTTTGCTCTTTTGTCAGTTCTTGCCTATGCAGGCTTGCTTGGGATCAACAAAGCATATTGTGGGGGGATTGCACCAAGAAAACTTTGCAAACAGTGCACACACAGCAGCATTCCATGGGTTCTGCTTTTCAACCAATTCTGGTTTCTGACAGTGCTGTTGGGTAAGCAGGGGCTTCCTGTATTTGAGAGACATAATAAACATCTCATCTACTCTGGAAGCAGCACCTTTGGATCTCCTCGCTGTCAAGTGATGTGGGGAGTGTATAGTAAAATGCAACAATATCCACACAAAACAAAAAAAATAAACCCCATTATATCGGGGGGGGGGGGGGGGGAAAGAGAACGTGCTTTCAAGATTTTTGTTCCAGATGAATACTACCATTTATACTACTATGTTGCTAACAATCTGGGGGGGGGAGATTTTTTAAAAATACTTTCTCAATGCCAGTGCCCCACATATATAGATTGTTGGAATACTTGGATTTCTGGCTATCATCCACATTGATCACATTTAAATTCTAGTGTGAGGAATTATGTTCCTGAAAGAGTCATTGCCCTTTTAGTTCTCTGGAGTTTTTGCTTCCTTTAATCTAAATTTTCCCCAGGCCATAGATGTGTTTGTGTTCTGTCTGCAGAGACATGATCTGTTTGTTTATTGTGCCAGTTCCCAGTGCAGCACTTTGAAGTGAAATCCATTGATTTGAAATAATTTCTTCACAGGTAGAGTATTAAGGGTCAAGATACCCACTAACTTTGAAACAAATCAAACAGAATTCCTCTGCTTTGTTGCAGATATGTATGTGTGTTTTCAGAGGTGGAGGATGGATCCGTCTGACAAGCCTTGGGAAATTGTTCTCTCCCTCCCTCCCCAACCTTTTAGAGGAAATTAATGACTCTACTGCTTAGGAAGGCTTCTGCATGCCACTTCTTTTAAAAACTTTTTGGCTGTGGTGACATGATTACCCTTCCGCAGCCAAACAAAGACCTCCTAACGTTCCCTGAACTTAAACTATTCTGCAGGGTTGTGGGTTTTTTTGTTTTTGTTTTTGTTTTTGTTTTTGTTTTTTTTTTTTTTTGGTGATAAGCATCATTTTTATGCAACCTGGCAATTTGAATACCCAACAGTTTTCAAGGAGGCAGTGATATGAATCAAAGCATAGCAGTCTGAAAACATGATTAAAGGACCTTTGGGGCATTAACAGCTAATGTAATGAGACACAGACATACTGTGTCCTTGAGGTGAAAATCACATTGCACCACTGTTGAAATGAAGTGAGCTCTGGGCAGGGCGCTAGATGCCAAAGTCAGATTGGTTTCTAGACAACCAAGTTGTTGTCTTTTAAAAAAAAAATCTGGCCTGGTTGTTTGCAAGAGCTCACATCTTCACATACAAATGAGAAACGCCAGCAAGTTAGCCAGCCCAAGCAATTCAGCGTGATAAAATAGGTCCTGCTTGCTCCCCACAGATTATTGAGATAGTTAGAATTGTTAGAATGAGACTACAGACTCTCCCTTAAATAATCTTGTTGGTTTCAATTAGACATGCTAAAACTACTCAGTAATCTGCACTAGTAAGATTTACACACACACCCCAAAAAAAACACACACACAAGGTATCCAGGAAATGATGAAGTAGTTCATTGAAAAATGCCTCTTTAATCATTAAACCACCTGTGAGATTAGAGCACCCAAGGCAATGGCAACTATATGACAACTTTGCTTACCAGAGGCTACTGAGCTACCAAACCAGATATTTAATGGCTCAGGAAAGATAGGAAAAACCAAGGAGCCAAATGTGAAGCCAAATGTAAAAAAGGCATTCCAGAAAAAGGTATAAAGCAATTTCTCTGATTTCCACAATTAAAAACTGCAATGGTTGCTAGGGTTCTACAACAGATGTAGACAACACTCACAAGACAAGGATTGGGAAGATAAACAAGGTTTGGGAAGATACATTTTAAAAATGCCCTGAGATGATACAAAAAATAGTTCCTATCTATTATCACTGTATAAAATATTTATGGTGCATTCTGCATTCCACTGAAAAAAGTGGCATTACTTGAATCCATTTTAATGGAGGTAGATTTCACCCTAAATATTTAACACTGTAGATAGGGGAAGGGCATGTTCTATTTAAAAGGTCACTGGACAGAAATATCCACTGGCTTGGTTAGAAATGTATAGCAGAGTTTTAACCATTAGTGGCCTAAAACCCTGGAGTCATTTCCCCAGGGCTACAATTCCACTGAGTTTGTGACAAAGTCAGATAAATGAACAATACATCTGGTTCCTTTGTTCGGAGCCTTCTAGTCAGGAGGCAGCTGTAATCTATCATATAGTTCATATGTTTGGTCTGCTTCCATTTTTCTCTGAATTCATTCTTCAGCTATACGAGATTGATCCTTTTTATTTTTTTTAAAAAATGAATGAATATATAAATACCGTATTCACAAAAGCAGCCTTCTCCAATCTGGTGTTCTTGGGTATATTGGAATATAATTCACAAGCATGGCTACTGTTTAGGGATCATGAGTGGTTGTATTCCAGTTTGTATGAAGGGAACTAGTTGTGGAAAACAGATATACATTCAGTGATACAGCAAATGGATCTAGTGTTTGTAAATGCCACTTTCCCCATGCAAATGCTTTCATTATTTACTGAATTATCGGACATATATGCTTTTTAAGTGATAAATATGCTTAGAAGGATATACTGCAGATCCTTTTGCATGGGGCTTCCTGAATGATGAAAATGTCACCGACAGAAAAGATGATGTGTTCTTCACAACTGATCTTTAAAATGTTCCAATATTGGCACCTTCTATGAAAAATTAAAAAAGGGAGGATTTACCAATCTAAAAATAATGGATCCGTTGGTTATAAGGAAGCAGACTGTGTAAGTGTCAAATAGGTTCACCTATGGCTCCCATAAAACTGGAAATAGCTCCTATCCAAAATAGATTCACTGTTCCAAAGTAATGGTGCCACTGACCACTCATTGTTATGTAGAACTAGGTCATGCAAAAACTATTGAGTTGAGCATTAGAATAATTAGTAAGCAGGATGAGTTTGCATCTATTAAAAGATGATAAAAGGCATAATGTATTGAAGATTCAGGACCCTAAGTAGATTCAATGGACCAAATCCCAGCTTTTTCCAATGGGCTCCTAAAACCACCAGATGCTTCATATCCTATTTAAGGCCTTGTTCCCACTTACAGATAAATTGGTGTGTGATCCGAATAGATGAATCAATTCGACATCGGATCGTGGTTTACACTATACTTGCCCAAATCGTATTTTCTGTCATTTTCTGGCATTACAATAACCCACTTGTGGTTCCCATTCACAAATGAATCGATTCAAAATGATTCGGTTCCAGCTGGCCAAAGGGGTAATTTGAATTGATTCCAATCCACTTGTGGTTCACACTTGTGCAGAATCAATTTATCGAAAAAGAAACAGGGAAAAATCAGTGTAAAAAAGATGTGGGTTAAATGGGTCTGGAGGATGGCACCCTTCTCAGAATCACTTTAGTGATTCAGATTAAGTGGAAAGCAGGATCGTTTGAACCAGTTCAAACCGATTGCAATCTGGTTTAAAAGGTAGTGGGAATGAGTCAATCTGTGGTATTCTCCTTCCATGGCATGTATTTACTGCCACAAATAATACTAATCCTTTACAGTAAATTGAATGACATGACAGAAAATATGCCTGTCTTACCATCTGTGCTGATGTATACAGTCAGCCCTCAGTTTTAACAGAGGATAGATGTTCATTCCCCTACCATGAAAGTGGAAAAACTGCAAATATCTCTAGGTCCTTCCCAAACCGTATTTAACACACAAAAATGTACCCCTACTGAGGTGGTTGCTGGGCCCTATCTCATTCACTCATATGGATGGGGCAAAGTGGATGGGAGGGCTGGAAGGGGATGGGAAGGGAAGAGCAGGAGGAGGGAGAAAAGGAACATCCATTTCTTTCTCACCAATGTGAACAAATGAACATGTGTGCCCTCCCTCAACCCATCCCCTTTCCTCTGCCCATCCACCCACACGCTTGAGTAAGGTAATGCACATGTGGGCAAGCCCAGACACCCTATCAGTTTTGTTTCATTCCAGCAACACTGGTATTACTGAAGCCCCTGTTACAAATGGTGTATGGTGGCAGCGGCACCAAATAATGTGCGGTAATCCACAAATAAATCTGCAAATGCTTAACCTGCAAATATGAAGAGATGACTGTACTTCTTGTGTCAACTGTGGTATATTTACATTGTAACTTGGAAAAGTTCTGGATTCTTTTTGTCCCTAGCTTTGGATTTTATTTCTTTTTACTCTCCACCACCAACTTTCATTTTAAAAATCTCAATCTGGTCCAGCAGTCCCTTCTACCATGCTAGTGTGATTGATTTCAAGATGGCTGTAGAGAAGAAGAGGTTACAGGCATCATTGGACAAGATGCCCCACTGCTGGTAGAATCCAGTGGATGTAGATGGAAACAATGTTCCCTTCTATCTGCAGCCCTTGAACCCCAAAAAACTTTTTTCAGAGGGTTTGGAAATGCCCCAGAGCTGGTTTCTGGTCAAGTCCAAAGTCTGCAGGGAGTAGAAGGCGGTTCCATCATGGTGGTTTTGCACTGTCAGCACGTCACTCACTTTAGTTGATTGGACCCTAAACTCTTTACAAAAGAATAAATGAAACAAAAATTAAAAATGACAGTGAGGTACTGGGTTTAAAGCAAAATGTATTAGAATGGAAGGTATCCTACATTAGTTGAAAGGAGTAGAAATGTCAGCAATGAAACATAAAGCCAAAATGAGGTAGAGTCATGAAGAAAACGGTTTGCTTACATACAGAAAATATGTGTTCTTAATTATTTCAACTTAAATGAAATACAAAGCATTATGAGGGATGTTCCAAAACACCTTGACATACTGTAGTTTGTCAGCGCATGTTCTATTATACTGTCAGTTCTACAAGGTCAGTCACCACTAGCTGATTACTCCTCTCCTAAACAGACACCCTGGACATACTGATACTTTCTATTTACGTTATCTTCTGGACAATCAGAAACCAAGTGATGTTCACAATGTAGCAAAATTTTGTTACATCGTATGTAAAATATGCTCCCAATAGGTTGATGAAAACTGATGTGAATAACATGACCTTGAATTTGTATCTGAAATTGTTTTTAATGATTATTAATAATTGTATTTTGCAGTTATTATTTTATCAAGTTATTTTGTATACTGGTCAACGACCAAATAAATCTTATTACTACTACAGTATTTTGTTGATAACAACTAGAACATTAGAATAAGATACAACGAGCAAGTATGATGTACGCAGTTTGGAAATTGTGCTTGGTCCTTATTGATGAGTTTATATGTATGCCATATTAGCTTTTGTTGCTCAGTGATGCCACTTCATACTTTTATAAGAATTCTATGGGAAGTTGGCTTAATTGCTTGTTTTGTATGGAACCCTGGGCTATCAAGCCAGTGTCTACCTGGCACTGTGTTCTTAAACTGCTGAATTCAACCTACTATCAGACTCCATTCATGAACCTTAACAGATTTTTTAAAAATCCCTTCAAGTACAAGCCCCTTCCACTCACAATGGAAGTTGAGTTTGCAAATTGGACTTAGCTCCAAAGGATTTAAAAGAATTGTGGAGGTTTAGCATATTGTCATACAGCTGTAAATGGAATGATCTGTATGGCACTAATGAGTGTGGAAGTGGAGACCTTAGTTGCAGTAGCATTTTGAACACCCCAATTTACTGCTTGAGTTTGAATGATCATTTTCATAGGTGGAGTGTGTGCTTGTGCATACACATGCAAGCACATGCAAGCTCTGAAGATGCCAGCCACAGATGCTAGCGAAACGTCAGAAAGAAACTCTGCTAGAACATGGCCACATAGCCCGAAAAACCCACAAAAAACCAAGCACATAAAATTTCTCCCTAGATCAGACTTCCTAGTGACTATAATATGTGTATTTCAATGCACTTTATGTTTATTTTGTTATCCCTGACTTCTATGGCCCTGCTGTGTACTGCACTTCCTCTCTGCATGTTGTGCAGTGAGTTGTGTAGGTTAATGTGCACTGTGATGACATAGGAATCTTCCTGGTTTGTGACAAGAAGTTCTCAGAGTGGCTTTTGGTGTGTTTTTGTACTAGGATTTTACATGTCTATGGACTGTGGCATGAGCCATTTATATATCATGGTGAAAAAGGATTATAGCTTAACAGTCTCAGGGCTTTCTAAATGCCACTGCTATTGTCAATCCTGATCTTCAACTGACCCAAGTAATTAGCAGTGATATTTATTCTTGTGAAAAACAGCTTTTGCTATGGCAAAACAGAAGTTACTCATCAATCCATCAAATGGATTATGTGGGAGAAAGATGCACACGGGAGAGATGCTTTGAGGGGGTCTTGACAAAGTTCAGATATCTGGGTGCTAACTGTGAGTTCAAACTTTTGTTTTTCAGCACTCAGTTCTTTGTGGTCAGAATACTTACAAAGTACCCATCTTTTTATAGCAATCAACTAATGTGTGTATAGGAGTAAGCCCCTAGGTGATCTATTTTCCAGAAGTCCCCTGATACAGCCATGATGAAAGCAAGTGTCAAAAGCCCAAATTAGATGTTGTGAGATAATACTGCTTTGTTTCTTCCATTCACCGTTAGTAAGATTATGCAGGCTTGGACACCTGACTATGGCTATAAGGATTGAACATTCGGGGGGGGGGGGGATATACAGAGACACCATGAGGACTGAGGTTGCACTAGACCATTCCCCTAACCAGCCATTGTTCATGTCCTGCTCTTACTTTTAAGTACCATTCTAGTACAATTGATCTAGACTAGTTGATGTTGTTTGAGGGGAGCTGTGGCTGAGGAAAGCCAAGTCAGTTACCAAGACGTTAACAGTGCTCTAAAGATAAGGGATGATGAGTGTGTACCAAGAACAGTCCAGGGCAGAGAGCCTGGAAGTATATCAGAGTCAAGGATCCAAAATGTTCAGCAGCAACTATCATAATCATAAATAATCAAGGGGGTCAATCAATCAGTGGCCAATCATTTTATTTATCCTTCCTTTCCCCCCAAAGTGGGAATCAAGGTGGCTAAAGAGTCATAAAGAGCAACTCACTTTTCAAGCAGAGATATTCCCAAAACGGGGTATTTTCCAGCTGGTTAGAACTATTATCTTGCTTATAATGCTGAAGGCTGCTTCTCAGCTGTCATTAATTAACCAGTGTTTTTAGATGGACTCCTCCCAACAAGACCTTGATTTTAGCAACACATTGCATTTGAGGGAGAGAGCTTGGGATAGTCACTTATGCCCACTCTGGACAGCTCTTCTTCATCCTTAGCTGTTTTTCCCTGAAGCACAGGAGCTTGGCTGATTTTCAGCTGTCTAACTGGGTCTGCTCCTAGGTCTCCTCCCTTTTGTCTTTACAGGGTAATGCTTGTTCATTGTCTACTGAGGAATCCTCAAGGAGAGGGCAAAACACTGCCACTTTTTCTTCTAGTTTGGTGGGTGACAGGAGGGGCATCGGTAGGGGGCTGCAGGGTGTGTGGACTGCACTAGGTAACATCCTAACATGGAGTGATACCATTGCTCCCCAAACATGTGCCTTTGGACAGAAATAAGTTGTGGCATTCATCTGTGTCTCTTTAAAATGATGAAGAGATGGTGTGAGTAGGATACAGCTCACTGGAAGGAGAAAGGAGAGGCCCCAGTTTTTGTTGTTTTTTTTAAATTAAAATTCTTGTTACATTTTCTTTTTTAAAAAATCACATCTTACCAAATTTTCACTTTAACTACATGAAATTATATACATGTACATATAGGTTGTACATATGATATTGTAATTTAAAGGTATAATTTTAATTTTGCTAGTTTCTTATGTCACAACTATTACCATTACATTCAGTGATATATGGGAATTACTATTTATGAGTAACATTAGTACAAAAAATTATTAAGGATTCTGTATGGTGTGGTATGGGAAAAGGTCAATGGGGGGGGGGGTGACACCATAAGTTAGAACACCGGGTGACATCAACCCAACTGATGCCACTGACAGCAGAAAGAATAAAAACCAACAATAGCAGCCAAACACCTTTTTATACTTACTGGCTAACCTCTTGCCTTCCAAGATAATAGTAAAAGATAAGAGGGAGAAATTATTCGGTAGTGGATAACCAACGATCAAGGCTGCCGTCACATGCAATCTTAAAGCCATCCGTTTAAGATGTTTTTAAAGTCTTCAGTGCAGCAGAATGCTAAAATAATCAGACTCTCTGCCTGTGAGGGGAAGGTAAGAATACTTGTTGTAGCCTCCATTGGTCCTCCTAAGGCATCCTCTCATGCATTCCAATCAAGCCAGTTATAGTTGAATTGGGTATTATAAACTAATACCAAACTAGCTATAACTTAAGCTGAACTAGTGTCTGCCCAAGCACAAGCCAAAAACAAAGCTCAGTTATAACTCAGGCACTGGGGAAAGTATATTGCAGACCTGGCAAAGGTGCAGAAAGGGGCAAGCAAAAGCAACAATGCGCTGGACCAACTTTCCTAGGAGAAATTTACAATATTTAATGCTGTCAGCTTAGAAGAAAAGGGGAGTAAGATGCAACATGATAGAAATGTGTAAAACTATGGACAAAAAGTGGCTAGTGCAATCTCAGTCTCTCTTTCATAGTATTAGAATTCAGTCATCCAGTAAAGCATAGATTTAGGACAAAAAAGTTAAGACACTGACTGTTGATTGCTAGATTGGCAGGTTGGCAGTTCAAGACCCGGGTGCTGCATGATGGAGTGAGCTCCCATCAGAAGTCCCTGCTTCTTCCAACCTAGCAGTTCGAAAGCATGCAGATGCAAGTATATAAATAGGCACCACTGTGGTGAGAAGATAAACAGCATTCTGTGCAATCATGCTGGCCACATGATCACAGAGTACTCTCTGACAATGCTGGCTCTTTGGTGTCAGCTCCCTATGGTCGGTCACGATTTGACAACCTTGTCAACGGAAAGTACCTTTACCTTTTTATACCTTACTTCTTCACACAACACACAGTTAAACATAGTTAAAATGTAGAGTTCACATTTGAAGATGCAATGATAGCAGCAAACCTGTGCCAAATTAATGGAGGATATGGCTGCTATGTGCTCCAGCAACACTCTGCCTTTGCTGAGGAATGTGAGAAGGGTGCTGCAGTTACAGTCTGCATATGGCTGGCCACAGCATGAGCAGAATGCTGGACTAGATAGGACTTGGGTCTGTCCTAACAGGACTCTTCTCATGTCCTTAGAACAAATTAGTACTGGGACTATCATAGGGAAAAGTCAGAAACCAATTAAGAAAAAATGATTAATTTCTTCAGTAATGCAATACAATCATCAGCAGTTAAAATTTACCTTTCACATATATTCAGGTGCTTTATAGACCAACTGTGAATTCAGAGTTTAAGTAGGTATCCTAAAAATGTCACCCCTGTTTGGATAGAGCACTTTATTCATAGTTAAGCATGATGTTCCTTCATACTTTATACATTTCAGTCTTTTAGCACCTTAAAAGACTCACATATATCATGGCAGAGACTTTGTGGGGTGGGATCCACTTCACAAGAGCCACAAAGTATTATTAATCTAATGTTTGTGTGTGTGTGGAGGGGGGGTATGCACATGCACTCACACGTACACACACATATATGCGGTGGTATGATTCTAAACAATGAGTAAGAAGAAACTGAAATGCTGAATGTATGGACAGTAGCAATGATACTATTAACAAGGACCATTTGTGAAAGAGTTGTTGGTGATAATACAAACATCATGGCACTGAGTAAAGCAATTAACAGATGCAGCTTGATACACTGGTGTCTTTTTTAACTTATCCAATTCAAGCTGTAGGGTATAGATAAAGCATAACTCATCAGTCTCCCTTTGAAGTTCCTTTGCTGAATAATGGCCACATTAATGTTTGTGACAGAGTGCTCTGGGAGTTCTCCCACAGTTTTTTTTTAATGCTGCAATTTCTTCTTCATTTATTATTTTGCATGGAGTGACCTTTTTGTCCTGTGTAAAATGCAGAAGGAAATTTCTGGCAGATGATACTACATACTCACATTGGAAGATGAGCTATTAAATCAAGCCTTGATGTTGTGGTTGACTTTATTAAGTCTTGTAATAGTATTGCCTGATTAGATAGGGAATAGTGTTGCCATCTGCACTTAGTGAATGGCCTGATTCCTATGTGTATGTTGTCGTTGGGAGTAGAAGTGATTTTAGATTGGGGGGTGGGTGCCTTTAAGCATGTATCCAGGCCTATTAGAGAGAAATATAATTGTGTGGATAGACTCTGGGGAATGCACTGCAGTGGTTTTAGTCTAATGTTATAGACCAGTGGTCCCCAAACTGTGCCCTTTAAGAGATTTTGGACTTTAGCTCCCAGAGGCCTCAGCCATGTGGCCAATAGTCTGCGATTCTAGGAGCTGAAGTCCAAAATCCCTTAAAGAGCACAGTTTGGGGACCACTGATCTAGACAAAAGCAATTTTTCTGTTGCTGTCTCATCTAGTTCTTTTCTGGATATCAGTCTAGTTTTGTAATATTTTTGTTCATAAAGTATTTATTGGCTAAGTCTTCTAGTTGGAGCAATGACTGATAGAAATCCCTAAGTAGCAAATTTCTGTGTAAAGAGTCTAAACAGTTATATCAAGGGTGGCCAAAGGTTGGCCCATGGGCCACATGCAGCCCTCAAAGTATCAGAACCACTGGGACTTCCAAAGGTAGGGCATTCCACAACTAGGGCACTATAGTAGAGTAGATTTTCTCTGACATGTTCATGCTGGGTCAACTGATGGGACCCACTCACACAGACAGGACACAGACTTCAACCCTTGGGTGGAGAGAGGTCCTCCTTCAAGTACTGAAGTCCCATGCCATTTAAGGCTTTGAATGTTCTCTGCAGTACCTTTGATTTAGAACAGAAACATATTGACAGCCAGTATTGTTCCTGTAAAAACAGCGGCATATGGTTTCTATGATATGTTCCTCTAACAGTTTAGCTGCTGCATGTTGTGCTAACTGCAGCTTCTAAGTGTTCTTCAAAGGCAGCCCAGTGTTAAGCACAATACTCTGTATAATTGGGAAATTGCCAGAGCAGGAACTACTGTGGCCAGGTTGTCCAGAAAAGGCTATATGCCAGGCAAGCCACGTGAAGCTCTAGCCCTGGCACTGCAAACCCCAAAGTGCATGTGGGTCTCCAGTGATAAAGATGGGTTCAGGACTATTACCATGCTACAAAGCTGCTCCTTATAGTTGCATAATATTTTTTTAGAAAGTAAAGTTGTTGCATGGCCTGATCTAGATTCAGGCTGATGATAAGGTGACAACTATGCCTGTAAATTTTGCCAGTGGGTCTGTGGTGGCTAGATTACCAGGTTTGCAATGCTAACCATTGATACTAAGTAAAATTGATTGAATTTGTGGCGGCCTGTTGAATTTGCTGGTTACAAAGATGAATGTAGCCCATTGCCCAACTGTAGTAATTTAAGAGTAGTGCACTAGACCTCATGATTTGCTACCTGCTGTTACTACAAAAACCATCTGGCAACAAGTGGAGGTGTTATCACCTCTTGGCATGTACTTGGGTGGACTCTATTGAATTAGTAGTTTTCAGGTTGCACAGGCATCTTTCCAAAGAGTAAATATCATTTCAAGTGTGATGAACTTTAAATAGTGCTGTTCTATTAGTAAAATTGTTGTGGTGAGGTAATGTGGGGAGAACCTATGTGGGCATGGCAAAGCTAGCATTCACAAATTAGCAAGGATGGCTCCTATGTGAAAATTTCCCTATTTTTTTATGATTCTGTGTCAGTGGAGATGGAATGTTCAACGTTCCCTATTATTAACAGACAAAAGAAATCTTCCTTTCTGAAAACACATTTCTTATCAAAGGAATTAGCACTCTAGCATTCAGCCCTCTTATTAACAAGGTAGGATTTCAAAATGTTCCAGGCTACAAGGGATGCCTCTGAGACATTTTTGGAAAGCATCAAATGAGAATAAAGGGTTTAAATACAACATGCTTCCCAAATTGCTTCTGATGGCTGCATGAGAAATTGCCAAGGCGTTGTTACAGCTAAGAGCAATTCATTTAAGCTAACTTTCAAGCTTCCATTGCCAGGAAGAACGGGATGAGGAATGCAGCTGTGGTGATCAGAGCTGACAGCTTTAATAAAGAGAGCTACTGATGCTCCAGTGTGCACTAAGGGTGAGCAAAATACTGCAGGTACTTCAAAAAATAAGAGAACATCTTTTAACCAGAAATATGAGAGCAGAGGTGAAATAGCATTTTATCAGCATCAAAGTGTTCTGTGGAGGGAACCATTTTTACTGTGTATTTATTTAACTGTAGGAAATAATACTGAGACAAAGTACCCTAGGGGAAATGCAGGAATAGAGCAAAAATTGCTGCATCTTTTGTTCTTATTGATTTTTTTTGGGGGGGAGGGCAAATCCTTTTAGATATTTGTGTTGGTTATGCTGTTTATAAATGAATACAATGACACCTTGTCAAGACAAATTATGAGATGCTTCAGAACAAGAGTTTGTGGGTGTATAATTTATGTCTGGATTCAAAGTGGATAAATTTATTTAACTTTTTCAAAATGTGACTAATCTTGCTTGACAGAGCATTAGTTATAAATCTGGCAAGATTAAATACATGTACTATAGTATATCAAAACAAGTATAGTCATGATAATGTTGCACTCTGTCCTCATCACCTCGAATACTAACATATTCACATTCATCCTCTGGCACAGGAACCTTGTACTATTCGAGTTATGGAAAATACATTTTTCTTCCCTGACCAGCTCTGGTTAAGAGCCTGAATATATTACTGTTTGGGATATGGCTCCCAACCAGCATGGCCAGAAAAATAACATTTTTTAGCTTTGCTGTATTTTACTTAATGGTACTAAAGGGTTCAAAGTCTTTGTCGGTTGGCCACCTTTAATACTTCAACTTTTCTATTAATAAATTGCTGGAATAAGGAAGTACACTGTTGGGAGACATTTTTTAAAATCTTTATTGCATCCGTCACCCACCTTAATGCTTACTTCCAGGCTATTAGATTCTGTGACTCAAATATGTTTTCCTACTCTGTCCCAGCCCCTTCAGTTGATACAGTCACACTATATGGCCTAATTACACTGACACATAGACTTAATTGTTAAAGTCAATCAATTGTCTTATAATTTTTCTGTTGCAGAAACAAAAAGGTGGCTGTTACAAACCAGGATTGAGCTATGGTTGGACATGTCCATTTCTTGAAATACAGGCAGGTCTTGGTTTATGTCAAGATAGGATTTCTGAAATAGCCTGAAAGTACCAGATCCCATCTGATCTTGAAAGCTAGTTGGTACTTGGATGGGAGGCTACCAATAAGTGATAGATACTGTAACTATGGCCCTGGACAGACGGGCCCTTTGCGGCGTCATGGCGACATGCTAGGGTTGCCTCGGGGCAGCGCATGCACACGCCCCGCAACCCTAGCACGTCGCCATGATGCCATAGCTGTGCAGCACCATCTAGATGGCGTGCACAGCTATGACATCACTGCTGCACACCGTCCAGATGGACCCACACAACAGCAATGTGCTCACAACGACAACGCCTCCAGCAATTTGCGACAGCACTAGAAGGAGCCACTTTTCAGCGCTCCTTTGTTTTTCGCTCAACCACGCCACGCAATTTGGTTGCTACAGCACGGCTACGTGGAAAAGAGAGGCAGCTCCCGGCCGCCTCTTTCTGGCAGTCTGTACCCCACCTATATTTCAGAGGAAGGAACTTGAAAACCACCTTGCGTATTGCTTGCCAAAGAAAACCCTATGAAATTAATGGGGTTGTCATAAACCAACAGATGGACTTGAACACACAGACATATACAATATTTCTATGCTATAAGGAATTGGCAAACCACCTCTCAATATTCCTTACTTAAGAAAACCCAATTAAATTCATGGGGTTGCCATAATTTGACAGGTGACTTAAAGGTATAAGCACACACACAGCATTTCTGGACCCACAGTGTAAATTGAGACTGATGTAAGTGGGGGGGACCAGTTCCATAGAGTTATTCTGCGACGGTCAGAAGTGCTTGCTATCAACTTCGGTTGATGCGCCAACTGCAGTCCTTTCTGGGCCAAAGGGACCTTGAAACTGTGGTACATGTGCTGGTAACCTCTCGATTAGATTTCGGTAATGCACTCTACATGGGGCTACCCTTGTACCAAGTCCGGAAGCTTCAGTTAGTACAAAATATGGCAGCCAGATCGGTCACTGGTGCATCCAGGTTTGACCATATAACACCTATCTTGAAAGAGTCTTCACTGGCTGCCCATTCGCTTCCGAGCGCAATACAAGGTGTTGGTCACTACCTATAAAGCCCTACATGGCTTGGGCCTGAGTTACTTGAGGGACCGCATCTCCCCATATGATCCGTCCTGCACACTCAGAACATCTGGGAAGAACTTACTGGTAATTCCACCTTCCAAATATGTTGCCACATCCCAGATGGCCTTTTCAGTGGTGGCCCCATGGATGTGGAATGATCTACCCGAGGAGCTCCGTCTGACAACCCCCCTAGAAACATTCAAAAAGAGGCTTAAAACTCTTCTTTTTTGTCAAGCCTTCCCCTCTGAAGAATGAAGTTATCTACCCTGTTTGCCATCGATTCCCTGCTTACCCTTGAAGGCGAATGATTGTGCTTAGAGTTCTGTAATTGTATGGTTTTATTATGGGATTTTATCCTTTTATGAAATGTCTGTATGGTTTTAATTGTCTGTACACTGCTTTGATCTGTGGAAAAGTGGTATATAAATAAAATTTATTATTATTATTATTATTATTATTATTATTATTATTATTATTACTGGAGACCAAGCAAAATGTGTTCCAAATAATAATAATAATAATAATAATAATAATAAATTTTATTTATGTTTCTCCGCCTCTCCCAGTGGATCGAAGCGGGGTTACAGACTAAGTAAAATCACAAGGTATGTATCTAAAAATTCAATTAAAACCGCTAAAAACAATAAAAAAAATCAACATCAGACAATAACAATAGCATCACTAGCAAGGCAGGGATCACACATAGACAAGAGCATATCATTCATATCCAGGGGGTATTCATATCATATCGGGGGTATGCTCGACCAAAAAGCTTAGTTTTAACTGCTTTTCTAAATGTTTCTAACGAGGCCATCAAATGGATCTCCTCAGGAAGGCTGTTCCAAAGTCTCGGAGCCGTTGTTGAGAATGCTCTTTGGGAAGTAATAGCGTATTTGGAGGTTGGTATTTCCAATAAGTTCTTACCCGATGTTCTAAGAGTGCGGGGTGGTTGAAGTAAATTGAAGTAGCCACAAAGTTAATGATTTTACCCAACCCACCACTAACTTTGAAGACGTTTAAACCATAAACCATAATTGCTTACATTTTCCAGACTAGAGAAATGTGCAGATGATCTCTAGAATGACCAGAAGAGGCAACAACTGCTGATCCTAAGGAGATGAACTGGTTTGTTATTAGATGTCTGTTTCCCCTTCGGAGAAGCATATAAACATAGAGCAATTAATAAGAGTTGTGTTCTTTTGCTATGCCTTCTCCAGCAGTCTTCCCAGGTGGAGAAGGCACATTAGGAGAAAGAGGCAGTACATCTCTGGCTGGTCTTTAGCAGGTTCAGAGGGCACAACAGGAAGAAAATCATCACATCTCCTGTTGTGCTCTCTCTTGCAGGCTTGCCAGCTGGAGAATACATACTTCAGTTGGTCACTTCATAGAATCATAGAGTTGGAAGAGACCACAAAGGCCATCCAGTCCAACCCCCTGCCATGCACACCTAAGCAAACAGAGTAAAACCCTTCCTGCCACACCTGTATTCCAATTTCTTGCCCCCACCATTTTTTTATTATAAGCCTGAGGGCAGGGAACCATTCAATTAAAAATAATAATTGTAAGCCGCTCTGATAGCCTTTAGGGCTGAAGGGTGAGGTATAAATACCATAAATAAATAAATAATGCTTTCCCTTCTCAGCGGGAAAAGGAAACTCCTTCCTTCCATATTGGATTTGCTTTATTTCAATCCCTGTTTCCTCAGACCAATCTAGCCACCCTTTCCTTCCAACTCAGACTCCACACCAAAACTCCAAAAGGTCAGCCATTCCCATCTCACTCTCCTTGTGTGTGCTAGGAGAGCTATGCATTTATTTATTTCTGGATAAATGGAACACATTCCCTTGGAATGTGGTGAAGTCTCATTCTTTGGAGGTTTTTAAGAAGTGGCTGGAAGGCTAAATGTTAGGGTGCTTTGATTTTGAGTTCCTGCATGGCAGGAGGTTGGAGTGGATGGCCCTTCTGGTCTCTTCCAACTCTATGATGCTCTGATTATATGAAATGTGACAAATTTGAATTCTTTTAACTAGGGCACTAGATACTAACTTGGATTGGGTAGCAAGGATAAGAAGAATTGCTATAATAAGATCATTTATTTGTTAAAAAAATTCTTACCTCTGTCACTTAAACTGAACAATAATTCTGTCCCAGAATATTTGGCACTGGATTCAAAATAAATGAAAACAGATTGTCAGTGCAGGTAACCAGTGCAACATTATTCTCAGGGAGTAAGAGACATTTTTATTAATACTAATCCCACTCTGCTGGTAAAGAGTATGCAATGTCTGTGTAACACTGGGTTCTTATGTGAAGGTCTACTGTGGGTTGGTGAAGAAAAAGAATCTAGATCCCCCCCCCCATGAAACAACCAGAGAATACTGCTGTAGAGTTCTTCTTGTACCAACCAGACACCCCACCACCATATCATCTGGATATGGTGGTATTTGATTTCTCAAAGCTGTGCTATTCCATTGGGAGAAAGGACACATTTTCAAAATAAAATCACAGAATGGAGGTTAAAAATTCTTTTAAGGACACATGTTTTTCAGGCACACATGCATTGACAAATGCCCATGAAACCAATGAGTCATTCCTAAAATTGTCTGTGCATGCATTCCTGTTTCCCAGTCCTTCTCAGACTCATGTTTTGCAAATATGAACCAAAAAGATTGGTTCACATTGGTTCCCTTGACAGCAGCAGTATTCATATTTTTCTTTATCAAACAGAATTTCTCCCTGACTGCAATATGATTTCTTTAAAAGCTTCCTGACATTTACCTATTTAAGTTTCTGTTGATGAAAACTGTCAATGTAGTCCTCTCAATCACTCTGTGTCACATCATATATCTGTAATTAAAAAGATTAAGCCATATCTGAATGGCTCATAGTTTTTCCTTATACAACTCACTGGCTTCTCCTTTTTTATTAATTTATTTTAAAAGTACAACAACATGTTTAGAACTAATGACAATAATAAAAACAAACACTTGGTTGCCCTATAGTATGAATTATATGAGGTCCCCCCCCCCCGGTTCCTTTAATTCTACCATGTTGCTTTTAATTTTTATGCTACTTCATGGCTTTTTGCACATACCAGCTATTTCTGGTTGTGCTTGAATTAATGTCACCTACATCTGATTTGCTATTTAAATAATCCAAGAACACCACCTTCAGGTCCAAAGAGAGAATCTAATAAGATGCATCCATTAATTAACATGTTTTATTTCTGTTCATTACTGTACTTTAAGAAGACAGTGATAATACAGTAGCACCTCCAAACCCATGGATCTCAGATCTGTGCCTTCAAATTTCTGGGGAAGGGAGACCTCTGCTATTTCATAGGGTACATGTGCCTAGTACACATGCACAGCACATAGGAGCATGCCCCATTCAATGCACGAGCCTCCATTTGGGGGGGGGGGGGGTCCGGAATGAATCCCCCACAAAACGGAGGGCCAACTGTAGTTTATATGGAACTGTACATGATTGTGTGATCATTTGCTATATACATTATCTCATAAGACCTTAAATCAGGGGTAGGCAACCTTTTTGAGCCAGGGGCTGGGTTGGTGTCCCCCAGACAACGGGGGGGGAGGGGGAGCCAAAAATAAATAATTTAAATAATATAGGACAACATTTTCAAATGTAGGACACATTTTTTTAAAATGGAGGACATGCGAAAAAAATTGATGCTTTTTTAAAAAATGTTAATATAAATGCATGTTTCTTAGGCATCATCAAAATGGAGGACATTTGGGCATTACTCCTAGACAGACAGCAGAAATTGACTTCCCTTTCTGGCCAACCCCCCTCCCCCCATTCCAAACAGCACATTTGGGCATTGAACATGGCTTTACTTATCATGGCCTCTTGCATATTTCAGAGGCTTATTGCATAACCAAACTCTTTGGGTTTCACACTGAACATAGGTTCACATGGCTATGCATATTAAACATGTCAAGGTGGTTTGACAGTTCTTGCACCAAGTGTACTTCTCAGAAGTGTGTACTTGGTCAAGGGACTGTGGTTTTTCTTCACTGCGCATGAGTTTGTAAAAATCACAGCAATTTATTTTGGCCATGCCTCTGAAGCTGGCTCACATCAATATCACCATCACCATCACCACCATCATCATTGTTAAAACAAAGCAGACCTGTAAAAATGGAATGGAAATCCTCCTCCTCCTACTGCTCCTCTTCTTTTTCTTCGTCTTCCTCCTCCTCCTCCTGCTCCTTCCTTCCTCCCTCGTCCTCCTCTTCTTCCTCCTTCCTTCCTCCTCCTCCTTCCTTCCTTCCTTCCTCCCTCCTCCTCCTCCCCGTGCGCCTGCGCTAGAGGCCAATGGCGCCGCGCACCTGCGCTAGAGGCCGCGTGCGCTTCCGTACGGTGGCGGCGGTCGGCAACAGGACCGAGCTGGGGCCGGTCCCAACAGCTTGGCGGGCCGCATGTGGCCCACAGGCCGTAGGTTGCTGACCCCTGCCTTAAATTTCTATCCCAGTCTATAGCATAAAAATTTAGGAATCTTCTTCATTACTGAAGTATTTATACATGGACTGTGATGTATTATGTATGGCTATTTCTTATCTATTTGTTGTCGTTGGGTGCCTTCAAGTTCTTTCAGACTTAGGTCAACCCTAAGGTGAACCTATCGTGGGTTTTTCTGAGGCTGAGAGTGTGTGACTCACCCAAGTCTTTCCATGGCCCAGCAGAGAATCAAACTGGAAACTGTGTTCCAAGAATAGCTAGAGGACCATATAATTTCCCCCCCGGGCTAGATGTTTAGGATGTTAGATATCTGTATGGATTATCGTAAATGAAAAATTGAGTAGAACTGGTGAAAGTGGTAACAATTCCTTTTTGAAACCGAACAAACAGATTTCACCTGGTCAAGCCCTAGAATACTTATAGGTTTAGTACTTAACATATGAGATCTTTCTGGTTTTTTGGATGCATAGGCCTGTTAAAACTTTTGATTTCTGCTTTTTTTAAAAAAAAAATCCTTAATATTTTCATTGAATGGTATATTAAATGTGCATCATTTTTGTAGGCAGCATTTGTTGTATATCAGTACCATAGTTATCAGCACTGTCACATATCATTGATCTGATACTCATAAGTTAGTTTGTTGCCCTCAGGTACAAGATACTGTCCTGTCACCAGTGCTGCTATGAGATTCAACTACAAGGCATAACTGCTCATATTAAAGACTGGCTGGATGAGAGAATTGCGGGGGGGGGGGGGGGGGATCAGTGCTTCCATGATAGATTATGCTCTTGTCTTCCACAAGGGGGTGGTTAATTTTTATATAAAAGAAATATAGTACAGTACTTGCATTGACCCATGGATAAGTCGACCAAGGTTTTTGGGGTCAGCTTTTTGACCAAAATTTCTAGACTTATACATGAGTATATACAGTATCATCTTGAAAGTAGGCTCAGTCAGCAAAATGTCTTGGCCCAGCCCTACTACCCCTCCTTTTAGTTTTTACTGGCATTACCTATTTACAGCATTTAACACCATTTATCACTAAACCATTTATATCCTAGGGCATACATTTATCTACTTGAGTGTCATCAATTATTCCAATTTCTCTAGTATAAGATTTAGTCACAATAGCTTGTCTTACAGGTCTCCTGAACAGATTTTTAATTGCATTTCTTATTTTGGTATGCCTTCTTTCTATGCTTGTTTTGGTTGTATAAGATAGCATATGATCACCCATTCCTCATTTATGTTCTCCTGCTTCCCTAGTGAAATGTGTGCCCATGTTGCATCCTGGCCATTCTGACTGTGAAAATCTGGTAGCTGTGGTCAGAATATACAAGTTTTCCAAGACTGTTAATTGTATGCAATGATTGGCTGCAGGGCAGTTAGAAATCTATCCTTTATTTTGCCTACAGGTGCTTGGGCTTTCCGTTGGCCCAGGAGATTTCTTACTTAAATGAAAAGGAAGGGTACATCACTTTTTTAGCATTACTTAACCTGACTTGAAGCAGCAGGACCACCACTGGAATGGTGGGTGCAGGGAGTGAGGGCACTCAGTGGTTCTCAACCTTTGGCTCTTCTAATGTTCTGGACTTCAACTCTCAAAAGTCTCAGCCAGCTTGCCCAAATGATAGGGGATTCTGGGAGCTGAAATCCAAAATGCCTGGAGGCCCAAGGTTGAGAACCACTGCCCTAAGGGGAGGTGACACCACTGCTCCCCAAACATTTGCCTTTGGGCAGAAATGGGCTATGGGCTTCACCTGTGTCCATTTAAAAAGCTAAACAGATGCTGTGAGTGGGATGACGTTCAGTGGGAAGAGAAAGGAGAGAATTCACTTTGTCACATAAGTGAGATCTCTACTACTCTTTTTGGGGGGGAATGCTTTAAACGATACATACACATATATGGAAGGATATAAGGAAGTAATATAAAGTTATATTACAGCTTCAGTATTTCTAATTCTCTCATTTTTGTAATTCTCTTAAGATGTTCCATAACTAAGTCATATATCATAATTTGCTGCCTCAGATACTTAATATAGATGTAGATTCCCTTGAAGTTTTAAGTCTCTTTGAAAATTCATACATATTTAATTTATATGGATTTCAGTACTCTAGATGTGAATATAATACAAATGAACCTTTTTTTTTCCTGCATCCTCTTGGCTTCCCCATTCTACAACAAGGAAACTTTTTCACTTATCTTTCCCGTCACACGTTTCTACACTAAAAATACAGAAGTTCTATAAAGGTTTATAAAACAGTTTCTTCCAAAGAATTCTGGAAGACTGTCAATTTGATGCATTTATGGTTTCGTGTGTGTGTGTGTGTTGTGTCTATGTCTGTGTCTTCAAGTTGCTTGAATTTCCCATGAATTTCATAAGTTTTTCTTAGCCAAAGAATATTCAGAGGTGCTTTGCCAGTTTTTTCATCTGAAATATACCCTACACTACCAGGCATTCATTGGTGGTCTTCCATCCAAGTACTAACCAGGGATTACCCTGCTTAACTTCCAAGATCAGACAAGATCTGGTGCCTTTCAGGTATTTAGGCCCTCTTGGGGTAGTGTTTAGCAGTATATACAGGTGGCCTTTGGTGCCTGGTGGGGTTTTGTTCCAGGACCCCTGATGGATACCAAAATCCATGGATGCTCAAGTCCCATTAAACTCACTGATGTAGTAAAATGGTGTCACTTTAGATAAAGAAACTGTTGATATGAAGGGCTGACTATATAGGAATGGAAGCTTTCCTTTTAAAAAATTAACTATGGGCCTAAACAGACAGGGCAGAATGAAGCTGCTTCGGGTCACTTTGGAGGTATGCTGTTTTAATAATGCATGCATCCTAAGAGGCGGGGAGCCACGTCAAAGCCATGCTCCAGTCCTAAGGACTGGAGCACAGTGTTGGTGCAGCTTCTAGCCTCTTAAGATGGGTGTGTCATTTAAACAGCATACCTCCAAAGTGGACCGAAGAAGCTTTACTTTGGCCTGTCTGTTTGGGCCCTATATTTCCTGAGCATACAGTTTCTTTTCTGTACATTTATTTCAATTACTTTCGTTTTAGGAGCCCAAATCCTGAGATTAGGAATCCTGCATATTTAACACCAAAATCCAAAATCCGATCATATCTCTCCGCCTCTATTGCCAAGATCCTGGTCCATGCCCTACTGCCAAGAACCTGGTCCATGCCCTAGTGATCTCACGACTTGATTACTGTAATGTCCTCCTGGCTGGGCTTCCTTTTTCTCACCTCCGTCTTTTAATCTCTGTCCAGCATTCAGCTGCACGCATTATCACTTCCACCCACCGCTCTGACCACATCTCTCCTGTGTTGGCATCCCTTCACTGGCTCCCTCTCCCTTTCCGCATTCAGTATAAGCTCCTGCTGTCGACATTCAAAGCCCTCCATGGACTGGCCCCTCCTTACTTATCAGACCTTCTTTCTCCTCACCTTCCCACCAGGGCCCTCCGTTCTGGTAGTCAAGGGTTCCTGTCCCAGCCCAGGATTTCCTCTGCCCCATCCCGGATTTGCACCTTTTCACTTGCTGCCCCTCACTCCTGGAACCTTCTTCCTCCACAAGCAAGAGCCATCACTTCTTTAACCAGCTTCAAAACGGAGTTGAAAACCATCCTATTCAGAGAAGCCTTCCCAGGCATCGCATAATTGTCGCTTACTATCTGATCTTCTGTTGTTGGCTGTTTATCGATCCATTTCCTGTATTGCTATGTTCTGTATATGTATTATCCTACTTGTGAGTATGTATTTTCCCTGGATAATGATTAACCTTCCATTTTGAAGCCAAGCCCTCCCTCCAGTCCATCTGCCTTGGTCCAGGCCTCGGAAGTTGAGAGGAACTGCTGGACCTCTTACCCTTTCCCGTCACCACTCCCTTCTCCTTCTGTGTCATGTCTTTTTAGATTGTAAGCCTGAGGGCAGGGAACCATCTAACTAAAAAGATTGCATGTACAGCACTGTGTAAATTTACAGTGCTTCATAAATAAAGGTTAATAATAATAATAATAATAATAATAATAATAATGAGGAGGTCTGCACATTTAGTTGTTTACACAATTCTGATTAGCTGTATGAGAAAAGCCATAGGCTTTCGACTAATACACACAAGATTACATTTCATTGCATGGTTGTGGTGTAGGACTGGGGATAAACCTGTATCTGTCTGGCTTCCTATGTGTCCATATGATGAAAGAGATTTGTGTATTGATGGAATGGGATGAGCTACGGTGGGCTCCATACAATTTCCTACCAAACAGGCTCATCCATGTAAGCAGCTTTTCTCAGTCTTGTGCCTTCCAGATATTTTGAACTGCAACCTTCACCATCGCCAATCAACATGGCCACAGAACTAGTGCGAGTTGTTACCCAACATATTTAAATGGCTTGAAGAATGCTGGTGTAGGCAATTTGGTATTCTTTGAAACAGCCACTAAAATTATTTTTTGATCATATAACTCAGGTTTGGGAGCAATTGGTTTCACTCTCTGCTACTCAGTGCTGTAATGTGGGACGACTGCCTCCTCCTCTTTACTATCATTGCTGCTGATACTGCACTAGTGTTGGGAGAATGGTTGGGGGGAGTGGGTGAAGAGGGTGAGAGGCAAGTTCCCAAACACTGCAACAGATGTTCACAAGTGCTTTCTATTGTGAGTCAAAGAGGCCAAAAAAGAAAAGAAAAAATAGGAAATGAAGAAGTGCTAATCATTCTGCTCCATTTGCCTGACATATGTGCCCACATTAAAAATCTGCTCGAACCACAATTGCTAAAGTTAGGAGTATAATCAGGAAATATTTATACCATGATTGTGTAGTATCCCTCTGCAATACAGTGAGCCCTTGGTTCCAGGACCCCCATGGATAACAAAAATCTGTGGATATTCAAGTCCCATTATACATAATGGCATAGTAAAAAAGTGTCCCTTATAAAACGGAAAAATCAAGGTTTTCTTTGCAGAATTTATTTATTTTTGAAATACTTTCAAGCCATGGGTGCTTTAATCCATGTATAAAACATCCATGGATATGGAGGGCTGACTGTATGTCTTTATCTCATTGTGTGCACATGCAAACAGAGAGAATGAACATTAATTCAGCATAAGCAATTGTAAGCAAGTGGACAGGGCAGGGGAAATCTTAGTTTTTGAGATACAGTGATACAGTCTAAGTGGAAACTTGTTAAGAAAGAGAACAGGGTGTTGTGGTGGATAATATGATGAGAAAAACCCAGTGTCCTTGCTATGAAAAGGGTAAATTCCATGTTGAACATTATTGTGAAAAGAGAGGAAAGTCAATTTCCCAGGAGCAAACTTCCCTTATCCATATTTATGGTGTACCCATCCTTGGAATTCTGTGTACAGTTAAAAGCACCATATTTCAAAAAGAACATTGTAAAGGTGGACAGTGGCATTGGCTAGTGTTGGTGGCACCTGGTATGGGTGCCTGGGACTGTGTGGGAGCAGTAGTGGCCTGGCCTGCCATTCACCCTGCCCAGAATCATGCCAAGAATAGCCACCAGGTGGGGGTGGGGGTGGAGGGTAGGTGCAACAGTGCTCGCCCTTCTTCTCTGCTGCCTTGTCTCCCTCAACTGAGAGAGCCAGGGCAACAGAGAAAGGGTGAGTGCTGGCAGCAGCAACAAAAGCCCACACACAAAGTGGGAGGAGGGCCCAACTAAGTGTCACCCCCTCCTCTGAGGTGTCACCTGGTGTGGTCCACACCTCCCACATTCCCTTAGTGATGCCACTGGAGCTGGAAAAAGTGCAGAAGTGGGACTGGAGCAAGTGTCTTATGAGAGAAGATTACAGTTTTTGGGTTCTTTAATTCAGGAGAGCAGGAAGGGGTGTAGTGTGGAAAAGTGTCTCACTGGCGGGTTACAGACCGCCAGAAAGTACACGACAAGCGCGTACTAGGGTTAGGAAGGGGCGGTGCTTCCGCACCCCCTAACCCTAGTACATGCTTCGTGTGCACAAAATGGCGGCGGCCGTTCCACACGGCCGCCGCCATGATTACGTCACGACCGCACCGCCTCCACATGAGGTGCAGTTGTGACGTATTGAGGCCGTGCCACGGCGCACAGTGCACCTTTTCTCTGGCCCTGGAAGGAGCGCAATTTCCGCGTTCCTTCCTCGGCGCATCCAGGAGACGCGCGGTGTGGCAGCTGCAGCTCCCGGACGCTGCAAGCGGCGGTGGCGGGAGAGCGCCGCTTCTCGGCGGTATGTAACCTGCCACTGTGTCTCATATAGCTTGAACTGTGAATCACCCAGTGAAGCTACATGATGATATTAAGGATGGACAAAGAAAAGTATTCATTCACATAGCACAGGATTATACTGTCTTATTTATTAATTTATTTTACATGTCACCTTTCTCCTAAATTAGACCCAAGGCAGCTCACAAAAGATGCTTTCAAAAAATTACAATTTTAAAAATGCAATTAAAAACATCACATTAATATAGGTAATATAGGTATTCTCTGTTGACAAGGTTGTCAAGTTGCATCTGAACATAGGGCCATGCTCATCTCCGTTACTAAGCTGAAGAGCCAGCATTGACAGAAACTATTTTGTGATCATATGGCCAGCATGATTGCACAGAACGCTGTTTACCTTCCTACCGGAGTGGTACCTATTTACCTACTTGCATTTGCATGCTTTTGAACAGCTAGGTTGACAGAAGCTGGGACAAGTGACGGGAGCTCACCCCATCATGCAGCACCTGGGCCTTGAACTGCCAATCTCCCAATCTTGCAATCAGCAGAGTCAGCATCTTAACCACCGCATCCCTTTACCACATTGATATAACAAGCCAAAAATATAAAACCATTAAAAACATACAAAAGCAAACCTACAGTAAGAAGCCTCCCTGGATGTAGTTACATATCCGCTTGAAAAGAATACTTTTGCAGAAGGGCATTCCAGAGGGTAGGTGCAGGAACTGAGAAGGCTCTCTCTTGTGTCCTTGCCAAGTAAGCCTGTGATGGTGGTGAGACTGTAGGTTTGCATGTGATGGACGTGGGAGTGAGAGTACCCGCGTCCATAAAGAGCAGTGATGGCTATTTTCTACAGCTTTGAAAAGCAAGTAGACAAATGCATGGAGGGTAAGTGTGTCGGTGGGTACCAGTCAGCATAGCTAAATATTACTTTCAGCACTGGAGGCGGTGTACCTCTAAATACCAGTTGCTAGGTAACACAAGAAGGAGGTGCTATTGTGCTTATGTCCTGATTGTGAGCTTCTTAGAGACATCTGGCTGGCCAGTGTGCCAACAGAATTCTGGACTAGATAATAGACTTTTGGTCTCATCTAGCATGGCTCTTCTAATGCACTTATGTTATGTTTTTATACTTATGCTTTCCATCATATCATTATGTAAAGAGGCAAATTAAGGACTTTCAACTTTTTGCAGTAGAAGCCCCTGGCTTTGAGAACCAAAATAAAATCTAGTGACGTTACCAAGCAAACTTATTCAGTCATCTATATTTGGCTTCTTTTCTAAATTCCATTCGTTGCCATGGCAAAGTAAGCTCCAGTGAATTTTTCTTGATTCTCTGGCTAAGAAGCTTTTCTTCATGTCCTTTGTGACACACAATGGATCTACAGTATACAAATTTAGCAATAA
>NW_024802936.1:2580070-2726833 GCF_019175285.1 Sceloporus undulatus | reverse complement strand
GGCTGGAGTGTGGCTTTGGTGTGACTTCTGGACTCTTAGGACACATGCATCATTGAAACACCATACCTCCACTGTGACTCGAAGCAGCTTTATTTTGGCTGTCTGTAACAGGCCATAGTGATCCAAATAAAATGATTTATATTAGAAGCTACTTTGTGCATTTGACAGAAGCAATACTATGCTCTTCCCTGCCAGTGATGAAGTGATTCTTTTTTAAAAATACAAAAACTAATGCTTACTATACAATTCCTTTTTTGAAAGGAATTGAAATTTTGCACACACTTCCAAAGGTCTTTGCATTTAATGCTTTTGTGTCTAAACATAAAAATGCATTTTTAAATGTGCAAGACAAAGGCAGCATGGCAGTAAAGAGAACCCAAAATAACTTAACATGAACTTCAGAAGTGAGGGCAGATCATTTCGGCTTCTTATACAAAGACAAGATAGGTCACCTTCACAGAGGGACGGCTTTAGAGATGAGATCTACTTTGATACAAGCATGTGGTGCAACTCAAAAAGGAAAGGATTTATTATTTTGGATCTATCATCTGGAAATCATTACAGTAAACAGATATAATCACATTCAGAAATTGTGTTTCTATATTGTAAGCCAGTTCCCTTTTGATTTTACTCAAGTCTTTGGTGTTTTTTAAAAAAAAACAACTCTTGTCCTTTTTTTTAGAGAGAAGGGATATTGTGTAAACATCAAACTGTCAATTGCTTCTGAAAATAAAATAAATTATGTATTTTATTAGCTGCATTTTAAAATAATTTTGAGAAGATACAGTATGAAAGGGTGCATCTACATTGTAGAAATAATGCAGTTTGACACTTTACTTGCCATGGCTCCATCCTATAGAATCCTGGAGTTTGTGGTTTTGTGAGATGCTAGTACTCTTTGGCACAGAAAATTAAAGACTTTATAAAACTACAAATCCCGTGATTCCATAGGATGGAACTACAGCACTTAAAGTGATGCCAAACACAGTGTACGTGTGCATTTTTAAATGTGCAAGACGAAGGCAGCATGGCAGCAAAGAGAACCCAAAATATCTTAACATGAACTTCAGAAGTGAGGGCAGATCATTTCGGCTTCTTATACAAAGACAAGATAGGTCACCTTCACAGAAGGACGGCTTTAGAGATGAGGTCTACTTTGATACAAGCATGTGGTGCAACTCAAAAAGGAAAGGATTTATTATTTTGGATCTATCATCTGGAAATCATTACAGTAAACATATATAATCACATTAATTTTACTCAAGTGTTTGGTTTTTTAAAAACCCCAAAGTGTACCCAAAATGTAGATAGACCCAAAGTCTCCTATTTATATTATTCGAAAATCTCCTGTGTTTGGATATATTGTTTAGCAAAATATGGTTAATGTTTAACTATATCATGCCAACCACCATGAAGTTATTTTTGAGATGAAGTGTATTACACACACACACACACACACACACACACACACACACAGGCAACATCCAACTGAACCACTTCTCTTTTGAATCCCAAATGATTTCAGCCAGTGATAGGAAACGAAGTAGTTCATCTTTAACACTTCTATTATTATTATTATTATTATTATTATTATTATTATTATTATTATTATTATTATTATTATTATTAACCTTTATTTATAAAGCGCTGTAAATTTACACAGCGCTGTACATACAATCTTTTCAATTGGACGGTTCCCTGCCCTCAGGCTTACAATCTAAAAAGACACGACACAAAAGGAGAAGGGAGGGGTGGAGGGGAAGGGGATGAGAGCCAGCAGTTCTTCTCTACCTCCGAGGCCTTCTATTGAAATCAGTTAAGGCTCCAGATGACAGAGCCTAAAAAATAGAAAATTAGAGTTTTACCTAGGAATGATCAAACCACCAGTGAAAGAAGGAAGAAGATTTTGGGGGGAATTCCTGCTTGTCAGGCTTTTAGATCTGCTTCAGAGATTTCAGGAAGCCTCTGGGGAAGATTTGGGGGCATAGAGAGCTATTCAAGAAAGCACAACTGAAGGAGAGTCATCTTTCTCCCTGTTCTGCAAATGAACACCTTTTGACAAGGAAAAGGCTATAACAGAGAGGCAATCCACACTTCTGAGAAACTCACATGGAAATCAGTAGCTCTTATTTTTTAGTAGATAGACATAAGATCGAGCTGCACGTTTAGATGAATTATGCCTGTTATTCCATTCATTAATCCATTACTATTAAATGAATTGCATCTGTAGAACTGATCATTTTTCTATTTAACCATGCCTGAAGACTATGTTCTTAAGAATGCCCCCCCCTCCATTTTTAAGTTCTTGTACTGGAGAGCATTCTTCAGCTCAGACAATACGAAGGATTATTGAAACCCGCTGGAGCAGTAGTCAATGTATTGACCTCTACAAATTGCTACAAATAGCAGGTTTAGCTTTTTCAATGTTGAAAGTGTATTACATTCCAGCCTGTTACAGGTTGTTCATTTAGCTGTATGATTTAAAATGAAGAACATTTGGCTAATTAGGAGGCAGCTGTTCACTTAAGTAAGTGACTCATAAAGACATATTTATGGTACATAACTATTTTTTCAAGGCTGTATAAATTTTAAAAGAAAAAATGAAGAAGGGAACAGATGTTTTGTTACAGTACCCTGATGTATGTTACTGGAAAGTCAATACTGAGTCCCACTTATTATAAAATCTGCATCTTTTCTAAACATTAAAAAGACCATGGTCTTGATAATTAAACTGTTATGTTGAGAATATATTTAAGATCCTTTAGAATCATACATTTTTATAGTTCATCATGTCACAAATTTGAATAATCAACATTTTACTAGCCACTATACAGTTGTCCCTCCATATTCGCTAGGGTTAGGGGAACAAGCCCCCCGTGAATATGGAAAAACTGCAAACAAACTGTTTTTACCTGAGAGGACACCTCTCTAGGAATCCCTAGGTCCTCCAGTGCAACTCTGTGATCAATGTCCAACATACACTGACCATAGAATGGCACTGGAGTAGCTACAAATGGTCTTTCAGTGCAACTTTTAGTTGAAGTTGACCACAGAGTTGCACTGGAGGACCTAGACAATCCTAGAGAGAACATATGTGAATAATCAAATCTGCAAATATAAAATCCACAAATATGGAGGGATGACTGTATTCTTAATGTTCAAGATTTTATTTGAAATTGAAGACCAAACTGGATGCTGATCCAGCAGATCTGGCCTGATCCCAGCCCTTAGTGTAGTTTTTTTAAGGTCCTTAGCATAGTCTTTTAAAACCAGCTGTTTGCTGAGCTGCTCAGAGAGAAAAGAAAAATAGAAATAAAAACGTATGGAATCAAATATAAAATGACAAAATTGGAAAAAGTACTAATGGAGAAGACAAGAAAACTCTGTCTAAAATATATAAAATTATTTTAAGACAGGACACAGAAGAAGAAATTATAAAAGATCCAATGGTTAAATGGGCCCAAAATTTTGGCCATACCGTAGAATTTAATAAATGGGGAAAGGTATGGAAGAAAACAATAAAAATTTCATCTTCACAAAATATTACAGAAAATGTATATAAAATACGGTACAGGTGGCATCTCTCGCCTGAAAAATTATCAAAAATATATAAACAAGTAAACAATAAATGTTGAAAATGCCAAAAAGAAATAGGAACATTACATCATCAATGGTGGTCATATATTAAAATTAGAAAATCTTGGAATTATATCCACCAAATAATTGAAGAAATTCTACATTTGAAAATTCAAATGAAACCAGAGCTAGATCTAATAGGCATGATAGATGCTGAAATAAAATATAAAAATGCTAGGCTATTGCATTATATGACATTGGTAGCCTGAATCTTAATAGCCCAGAAATGGAAATAGAGTTCAATCCCTTTGATACAAGAATGGTCACTAAAATTATTTGTGATGGCTGAATTAGACAAATTGACACGTCTAATGAAATATGAAAACTTAGGTAAATTTGTAAAGAATTGGGAATGAATTATCTGAGTAACATATAGGGAGAAATGTCAATTGTTGGTTTCCCTTACCTGCTGTGGGGTTTCGGTGTACAATAGGCATCTGCCTTCACGTGTAGTCCTTGCAGCCCGCCACTGCGAGTGCAAGTCACTGTGCAGTCAGAACAAGGCACCCAGTGTTGCTCTGGCCTCAGGCTGGAGTGACTCACTCCTGCAGAGCAGGTCAGCAGGGATGGTCATGAGTACCGCATGGGAAGGGAGTCAGCTGTCATTGCCGCATTTTGCTGTAGGTTTTCTGGAACACCATTAAGAAAATATACCTCTTTTTAATGCAGGACAAGGGGTGGACAAAGGGATTGTGAAAACAGCTTGGACTCAATTTAGAATTTAGGGCCTGTGTAATGTAAATAGCACGGGGAGAATTTGGGATTTGTAAGTAATGTAGACAAGCCTGCACTTTAATGAGTGCCACTCAACTTTCAAGAAGGATATGAACAAATTGTAACACATGGGCATGGAACCTTGACTGTTCCCCTTGCTGTTCTGATAATATTTGAAAAGGAACAGTGCAGATGAGAGAGAGAGAGAAAGCAAAAGAGACAGAGGGAGGGAAGGAAAAACAAGAGAATGACATCCTTCTCATACAGGTGACACCAGCTTCAAGAGTTGTTATGAGAATGAGCAAGTTAAAGGCTGCAAAGCACTTGCTTTCCCATAATTTTGTAAATGCTTGTTGGTGGTTAATAATGGTAAACTAAAAAGAGAACAATATGAAAAGTCTTGCCTTTGTTTCTGGAACAGAGTGAACAGAAACAAGAATGAAATTAGAAATTAAATAGCTTTCACTGCCTTTTTCTGACTCACTTCTGCAAAACATATGTTACAAATAGTGCCTGCTAATTTAAGATTTGTGGGATGATTGAAGTGCTGTATTTTGCAAAGTGCCACTCTTACACTATCAGACAGATGAGCAAATCCATTTAATTCTGCCATCATCATATCAAAAGATCATATTGTTACCTTTTCAGAAACTCTGAAAGATTCTATTAATAAATAGGTTTTAAAAATAAAAAAAATATGCAAAAACCATTTGCAGGATACTTCTTGTCTTAAGTGAGTAAAGAAGAGTATATCCTTTGATTGGCAACAGCAGGAAAAGAGTAATCTGAGCTGAAGAGCAGTTATGCAACTATGCCCCTGATCCTGCTCATCTTTCCCATAAAATTTCATGGAGCTGTAACTAACCATGTAAGACAGCATAGAAATTCTAGCTGTCTGACATGTTGGGCCTGGAATTTCCATATGCTACATCACAGCCTTGATTTTTATTGTAGAATTATAGCAGTGGCAGTTCTTTATTGTATGTTTATATATTATTCTTTATTTAAAATGATGATTCTGTTACAAGCCCTTATGAATATTTTTAGTAAATTCACTGTAGGCATCCATTCTCTGTCATGGTTGGTACTAAGGAATGGGAAAGATAACTCCATATTTCTGTCTGTTTCCAACTAAATGATACTAGTAGAGGGTCAAAACCAAATCCTTCAGGGTTGCCTCTCCATAACTGGCTGATGCTACAAATGCTTTCTTGTCATGCTCCCAGGAATTCACATAGAACAAATAAGGACTAGTAGTAGTATCAACCTGTTTCCATTGCAGGCTCTTCTTCAACAAGAAGGTGGAAGTAGGCTGCATCCTCTTGTCTATGGCTTCATTCATCTGAGATTTTAAGATAAGACACTGACAGGTCACTACACAGTGATAGCTTTGTTGAAAGTGGCTGAGGCTGAGAAGCTAGTCTCCAGCAATAAGGAAACAAATTTGAGGGGGTGGGATTAAATCTATCAGCATTACTTTTCTTTCACTTAGGTAGCAAGAGGTTAAAACACATTTAGTCTGGCCTAACTAGCTCAAATTTACCACTCTTTTTTTCACTGGAGCATAAAAATGTATTCTGCAGGTTAGCAAAATAGAGTGCTTTGTGGCAGAGATCTCAAATCCCTCTAAATTATTAATGAAAATAGATTGGATTTTGAACGGTGGCCCTTCCAAACAGAAGCCTGAAAATGTAAGTGTTTTGTTATTACGTAACAGTTTTGTTTGAAGTGAAATGCTTCTCCTGGTTCATTCTGTACAGTCTTCTGTGGGAGGCATGATTACCACTGTTCAAGAATACAATTGACGTTATTGCTGCTATTTCTGTTGGAAGCAGAATTTGTGCCTAGCCTGGCAAAATCAGAAAAGGAGGAGATAAAGAATTCCTGTGGGTTACAAAAGGAAATGTTTGGAAGAGTGAAACAAATATTGATTTTATTTTCATAAATCATGTAAAATGTGTTTGTTGTATTTTGTTACATTAATTCTGAGTCTCAGAAAAACCCAAATAACTCTGTCAATAAGGTTATCATATTAGGATTTGATTGAGAAAGCAAAAACAAACAGCTTCATTTATATACCGCTTCATACTGAACTAGCAGTGTCTAAGCAGTTTACAAAGTGTAAGCTAATTGCCCCCAACAATCTGGGTATTCATTTTAGTTACCTCATCGGAAGGATGCAAGCCTGAGTCAAGCTTGAGCCCTTTTGCTGGTATTGAACTCGGAACTTTAGGGTTTTGAGTGCGTGGCTGCAATACAGGCATTTAACCACTGCACCACCAGGGCTCCTCAACTGAGATGATAGGAAGACAGTTAGATGATAGTAATTATTTTAGATTTAAATATAAAAGTTAAAGTTATAAAAGAAAATCTGTATATGTTAATTGCATCGATCTCATATCCGTAAAGGATTCTCATTCTCTTTCTCAAAGAGGAATAATAAAAGGGAGAAGTTATGTTGGGGGAGGAAACTGAATCCCATTGTTGAAGAAAATTGGGATATAAATCCTTGAAATAAAGAAGAAAGAAAGAAAGAAAGAAAGAGAACTTATATTGGCCAGTATATCAGCCATTTAGTTAAGCATGCTTAACAGTGCAATCCTAACTCAAAGATAGGCCAGATGTAGGTGGTTAGGATGAGGTAGAAGGCACTTGTGCAGCTGAATGGGCCCTAAGCCAGCTGGACTTTCCTTATCCTGGCATAAACCCCTTATGCCAGCTGATCCCAGAGATCAGCCACCTGAAAGATCAGCTGGAACAAGGGCTGAGATCAGGTGGCTGAAGAGCCAAAAGGGGCTATATTGAGAAATCGGCCAAGTTAAAACCTCACTCAGCTCAGAGACACAGCCCCTGTGCAACACCAAATTAGGCTGAAGTTCGGGTTGGTCAGAGTTATTTTCAGCATATGGAAACTAATGGGAAATCTTCAAAAAAAAAAATTCCCTGCTTACCTTCTCGGTTGCCGCGCCACCGCCTCCCGGCATCCTTGCCGCCTCCTCCTCCTCGGGAAAGGCCACTGCAGCAGCGGTGGTGAGGAGGACGAGGCCAAGCTTCGTCCTCCTCGCCGCTGCTGCCACCACTGTGAAAGGGCCAGGTGCAGTCTGGAGGCCTCTTGGCCTCCAAGAGCACCACCCAGCCTTTCCCATGGTGGCGGAGGAGGAGGCAGCGAGGATGCCGGGAGGCCAAGCCTCGTTCTCACCATTGCTGCTGCCTCCGCGGAAAAGGCCAGGTGCTACACTTGGAGGCCAAGAGGCCTTCAGGCTGCACCCGGCTCTTTCGCGGTGGTGGCAGCGGCGGCGAGGAGAAGGACGAAGCTTGGCCTCGTCCTCCTCGTAACTGCTGCCGCCACTGCAGAAAGGCCGGTTGGAGGCCTGGAGGCTTCTTGGCCTTCAAGAGCACCACCCGGCCTTTCCCGTGGCAGCGGAGGAGGAGGCCGAGGTGGTGAGGTGGAGGCCTAGAAGGCCTCTGGAGCTGCTGCTTTGCCTCCTCGCCACCCAGCCCTTCTGCGATGGTGAGGAGGCAGAGCAACAGCGCCAGAGGCCTTCAGCACTGCCACCCAGCCTCCTCTTGGCCTCCGCTGCTGCCACGGGAAAGACCTGGTGGTAGTGTTGGAGGCCAAGAGGCCTCCAAGAGCATCACCCGGCCTTTTCGCAGCGGCGGAGGTGGCGAGGATGCCGGGAGGCCAAGCCTCGTCCTCCTCGCCACTGCTGCCACCTCCACAAAACAACCAGGTGGTGCTGTTGGAGGCCAAAAGGCCTCGAGGCTGCACCTGACCCTTTTGTGGTGGCGACGACGGTGAAGAGGATGAAGCTTGGTCTCGTCCTCCACGCCTACGCCGCCACCGTGAAAGAGCCGGGTGCAGCCTGGAGGCCTCTTGGCCTCCAAGAGCAGCATCCAGCCTTTCCCGCGGAGGAGGAGGTGGCGGCGCGGCAACCAAGCAGGTAAGCAGGGAGGGAGGGAAGGTAGGAAGGAGGGAGGGAGGGAAAGAGGAGGGGAGGAGAGGGACTTTTGTCCCCAATGGTGGCGCGTGTGGGACTTGAGTATACATGGATTTTGGCATACGCGGAGGGGGGGTCCGGAATGGATCCCCTGCATATACCAAGGGACGACTGTATACATAGTTAAGTGGTTAGGCAGCTCACACTGGCCATTATTATATTATTTAAAATTCTATCAGATGTCCTAAGTGTTTCTCCAGCAGTTCTAGAAAAATTTTATGAACCAGGAAAAAAACAAATATTTACTTACCTAAACATGGTTGCTGTTGTGGTTCTGGTGCCCAACTCCAGTGTTTACTAGCTTTTAAAGCAACTATACTATGTGTTGATCCTGTTGAATATAATCACGTGTGCAGGTCCATGGAACCTTCAGTGAAGAAATCAGATGGTCCATGCATGGAAATAATGTGTTTTCTGGGAATCAAATTAACAGAACTGGGTTTTCTTTTTTCTTTTTTATAGAAGAAACCAGGTCTCTTCTCACAAGACATGTATGATGTATAACTGTGAATACCATTTCCCTGCATATTTAGAAAGCTGTCAGAACTCTGATTGCCTCACCTAGTATGTAGGGACATCACTGGAAGGTGCAGAGGGGGTGCAAACTGCACCAGGTGACACCCTAAGTGGGGAGACACCACTGCTCCCCAAAGATCTGCCTTTTGGCAGAAATGGGCTGTGATGTTCACCTGTGTCCCTTTAAAACTCTAAAGAGATGGTGTGAGTGTGGTGAGGCTCAGTGGGAGGGCAATTGCATTGCCCAGTCAAGCATCAAATCTTACCAAATGTTCACTTCAACCTCATGAAAATTTGTACATGTAAATACATTTAGGCTGTGCATATGATATTGTAATTTAAAGATATAATTTTAATTTTACTAGTTTTTTATGTCACAACTATTACCATTACAGTCAGCGATATATAAGAATTATGATTTATGAGTAACATTAATACAAAAAAGTTTCTAAAGATTCTGTATGGTGTGGTATGGGAGGAGGTAAATGTGGGGTTGACACTATGAGTTACCACACTGGATGACACTAACCCTAGTGATGCCCCTGCTAATATGGCCAACATTACCAATGGCTCTCTAGGGTTTCAAGCAGGAGTTCTTCCAGCCCTTCCTAGATATCCCAAAGAATGAAGTTAACTCTTTCTGCATGCAAAGCATGTGCTTTGTCCCTGGGGTACAAGCCCTTCACTTCAGACAGGAATACTCAGAGATGATTTCATCTCAATTTTGGTGCCAAAATTTTGCACTGAATTGAACCATTTTCTACAACTGGAATAAGAGTAAGATTATCTTGCCTCTAAACCCCAAGTTTGCATATTCTCTGACTTCTTTGGGCTGTTTTGTGTTTAGCACATTCTTATTAGAGTGAGTTTCTCCACTAAGGAGACATTAGTGCTGTTCTTTAGCACACTATTCAAGTTTCTAAACAAATGCATACTCTGATTTATATCTGTTTGGATGGTGATATCCCAAGTGTTCAGGAGATAAAACAAAATTTTCACTGAGACAGACTGATGATGATGATGATTGATGATGAAGATGAATAGAATGAATAAATATCACAAATGTTAAAACTACATTTCTCTTGGTTTAATCCCTAGTATGAAAACCTGTCCATAGCAAAGAAAAGAAAAGGGTTCTGTTTTTACAGAGACCACAGTATAGGAGTTCCAAAGCTATTTATTATCCATAAGGACTCTGCATACATTTTCCTTCATCATTTTTGTGAGCCAACCATTCCACCAGGCATGTTGGGGCACTTGTCCTATACACAAATGCTGGGAGAGGGCAGCAGGAGCCTTCCAGCTGTTCCTCCACTGGACCTGAGCCATTCTCTTTGTTTTGAAGACACAGCTTTTGCTCCTCACCTCCTCCTCCCAACCAAGCCCTTTTCCCTTGTTTGTAGTGGAGGATCCTACTCCACTGCTGGTTTTAATTAGGTATCAGTTGCCAGTTGCCTTCTGTACATGGAACTGAAAAGGGCCCCTGTGTTGTCCATGGCTTCAGGCCATTTTCAAGGCTCAAAATTTATTGAACCCTGCAATTTGTCTGTAGCCCATAACAAACGTGTATGTTAATGTAATCCAGAATCGCAAGCAGTGCCCACTAACTATGTTTTCCCTATTAAAATCACTATGTTATTTATTTCTTTTTGTTTTATTCCTCAGGTGGCATATGTTAGAAAAACTAAGGAGTGTCTAAGAACCAGGTTTTGCGGCCTTCGTATTAAAATCACTATGTTGTTCATTTGTTTCTCTTTATCTTGTTCCTCGTTAGGTATACCTTTAGTTAAACTAAGGAGTAATTTTCTTCTCATATTATATGAAGAATTTTATTTATGATTAATAGTCCTGACCTTCTGGGGCCTACACACTGCCCAAGGAGTGTGGCTAAAAACACTTTAAAACCACATAAGAAGCCTTTTTGCATAAAGTCAGACCTTTGATCTTTCCATTCAAGTATTTCTATTCCATCAGGCAACAGCAGTTAAAGACTCGGAGTGTAGTGGAGTCTCCCTCCTTGGAGGTCTTCAAACAGAGGCTGGATGGCCATCTGTCGACGATGCTTTGATCTGGATTTCCTGCATGGCAGGGGGTTGGACTGGATGGCCCTTGCGGTCTCTTCCAACTCTATGATTCTATGATTCTATGACTCAATTAGAGGTCTTTCCCAGCTCTGCTTCATATCCTTCTTTAAAGTTATATATTTGGAACCTAAAAGTATTGATTAAATTGGTCATTAGAGGGCAATATAGTCACACAGCTAAATGCTGACTTTCTGAATGCTCTACTGTGGCACATATCATAATCGCTAGTACATTGCTACAGCACACCCACAGTCCAAGGTGTAATAGGTTGCTGAGTAATTGCAGTATTTTAAAATATCAAGCCCTTTCACAAACAACAGAGAAATTGCCTTTTCTGAGCCCTTGTTCAGAGAAGTTCTGCTGGCTTGCAAAGAATATCTGAGTTCTAAAGAATGCTTTCTAAATTTATAGTTCAAAATTTCTAGCTTGAAGTATTTTGCGGAAATTGTTTAAAAAGTGGTGATTATCTGTAAACATGAAGTTCAAAGAACTAAGTTTATCCTGACCTCAACAATCATAAGAAGCTGAGAAAGATTTGTGGTTTATGTGCAGTAACATTTACATGTACTGTTCTGTGCCTATGCAGAGCAATATTAGGAATCCTCTAGAACTAATGATCACAATTTGATGCAAAGGGCTCTTCACTTGAGGAGAACTCTGTCTCTTGAAGACTACAGCCTGAGTACAGGCACAATCCCACCCATTTCTTTATCAACCATCATATAATATGCTCATTTATTTATATTTTAGAAAGTCTTTCCTGTAGAATTTTTATGCTTCAGCATACCCCTTTGCCCCTCTTGTGTATCTTCAGGAGAGTATTCTGTTCACCTTAACATTGTGTTTTCTTCATCTAGGGTGGGTTACAGACCGCCATTTAGTACTTATTCTATACGTACTAGGGTTAGGAAGGGGCGGTGCTTCCGCACCCCCCTAACCCTAGTACGTATAGAATATGTACAAGATGGTGGCGCCCTGTTCATACGGGCGCTGCCATCTTTACGTATCGGTACTAATGACGTTGCGAATGCGCCCCTGGCGCCTCGCGACTTCATTAGGGCGCCTCAAGAAGAAGCTCCATTTTGGAGCTTCTTTTTTGCTTTGTAAGGGAGCCGCGCGGTGTGGCTGCGACGGCTCCCTTACGGAGCAAGCGGCGGCGGCGGCAGACCACCTCAAAGCGGCGGTCTATAACCCGCCTAGACTTATTTTCTCTTGCACAAAGCCATACAAACATGGCACAACAGTCCTTGTTTTAAAAATAGCCTTGGCAACAAAATTCCAAATGCTAATTATGATAAATCCGATTCTGCCCTGATAGGAAGCATAATTTCACCCCAAATAATGTAATGACTTCCTCTTTATTTGCTTAAGGTTTATACACTTAAGGTGTATAATCCACAGGTACTAGTGATCCTCAATGTCCATTTATTTCAGCAGCAATTTGAATTATTCCACAAACATGCTTTCAGCTGGAGGAGCTGTTCAACCAAGGGAGCTATATGGGCCCCATAACCAGCCCCAGTTAATCTTTCAGCTGCAGCTCTTTGTACCTACTGAAGTTTCTAAACACTCTTTGCTCTGTTACACACTGAGAAGAAGAATCCCCTTGTGTGTTCTTGGATGGTTATTGATTATAATTTACCCAGTGGTGACTTTATGGTGTACATGCAGTCCCGCCCCCTTGCCTCCAAGGACTGCTGAACTGAGAGCTGTGTTTTGTTTGTCGGGCGGCTTTCTGGGTCGGGTTGTACATGCGCATCTGCGCACCGGCCCAGGAGCCGCCTTCGGACTGCATCCTCCATCTGCCACGGACTGCGCAGCTGCGCATTTTTGTAGTCTTTGTAGAAGGCAGGAAAGGCGAACCTGTGTTAGCAAGTAGCAGAGAATGATTGGGGTATCTTCTCTCTGCTGTTATTGTTGCATTGTGGGAGGAAGGGGGGTTATGGAGGTGGGAAGTGTTTTGGTTGGGGAGGTAGAGGGTAATTCCCTTGGTACGAGCGGGGCTCCTATCGGAGTAGTGTGGGGCAGGGGGAGGTATGGCGGTAGGAGAGTGGACCGGCGTTACAGGGGAAGGCGAGATGGATGCTTAATATCTATCTCTCCTTCCAGTCCCTCTCCTAACCAAAGAGATCTGAGGGTCATTCCAACCGTACCACAAACCCTGTCTCTGCTCCTGTGCAATGCCAGGTCCATTAAAAACAAGGGTCACATCATCTATGACCTGCTGGATGATAACAACTGTGACCTGGCTTGCATTACTGAGACCTGGCTTGGGCCTGAAGGGGAAGCTGTGTGGGCTCAGGCCCTACCTGCCGGGTACTCAGTGAAGGACCAGACCAGGTTAGGTGGGCGGGGGGGGGGTTGCCTTGATTTACAAAAACACCTTGTCCCTATCCAGGAACCATGTGCGACAAACTTCCTATATCGAGTGTATTTACCTGACCCTGAAGGCCAGAGACAGTTTAGGGATTCTGTTGGTCTACCGGCCACCCCGTGCGCTAACAGACTGCCTTGCCGAGCTGACACAGTTGGTTTCGGAGCTGGTGTTGGAGTCCCCCAGGCTTTTGGTCCTGGGGGACCTCAACATCCCCTTCGCGGCCAACTATAGTCCATCAGGTGCGGCTCGGAAGTTCATGGATACCATGACAGCCATGAGCCTGTCTCAACTGGTCATGGGGCCTACGCATTCTGCAGGTAATACGCTCAATATGGTCTTTTGTATGGACATGGAGACTCCGTGGGCGGAAATAACTAACATCTCCGCCTTGTCATGGACGGACCATTTCCTGGTGGAGGCAAAAATCAAGACATCCACCCAGATCCCTCCCGGGGGTGGTGAACCTATTAGGATGGTCCACTCTCGAAGGCTGATGGAACCCAAAAGGTTCCAAGAAGCCCTAGAGGGGTATATGGTTGGAAATGACAGCGATTCTGTTGATGCCCTGACTAACATCTGGGACTCTGATCTCTCCAGGGCTATACACAGTATCGCTCCCAAGCGTCCTCTCAGGCCTGCTTCCAAAAAACAGCCCTGGTATGCAGAAGATCTCCGGGCAAGGAAGCGGGTGCTGCGACGTCTAGAGCGCGACTGGCGTAGACACCAGCGCTTAGCCGACAAGGCTCTCCTGGACCTTCTTTTAGAGGACTACGGAGAGGCGATCGATGCAGCAAAGAATTCGTTCTTTGCTGCATGTATCGCGTCTGCAGAGTCGCATCCAGCAGAGCTGTTCAGGGTAGTGAGGGAGCTTACTCAGCTCCCTCCTGCACTGAACCCTGTTTTGGAACCATCCAAGGCCTGCTGTGACCAATTTAACAAGTTCTTCGTGGATAAAACCTCTCGGATAAGGGCTGATCTTGATGCCAGCATTAGAGCAGATACCAGAGTAGAGGTCTCCAGAGCTTCCGTGGACCCGATTGTACTGGATCACTTTGAGTCTGTAAGTACCGAGGATGTGGACAAGATCCTTAGAAGTGTTAGGAAGACAACTTGCTCCCTTGATCCCTGTCCCTCGTGGCTAGCGGCTCAGGGGGGAACGGTTGTAACTTCTCTGTTGCACCGTATTATTAACACATCATTGAGGGATGGGCAATTTCCATCTAGCTTCAAATTGGCCACAGTAAAACCATTGCTAAAAAAGCCCTCCCTCGACCCCCTGTTGCACAATAACTATCGGCCAGTATCGCTATTGCCATTTCTGGGGAAGGTGATCGAGAGGGCGGTTGCAATCCAACTTCAATCGATCTTGGATGAGACGGATTATCTAGACCCATTTCAAACTGGCTTTCGGGCAGGCTACGGGGTTGAGACTGTCATGGTCTCCTTGATTGATGATCTCCGTCTGGGCATGGACAGGGGTAGCGTGTCCCTGTTAGTGCTCTTGGACATCTCAGCGGCTTTCGATACCATTGACCATGGTATCCTTCTGGAGCGCCTGGGGGAGTTGGAAATCGGGGGCACTGTGCTCCAGTGGTTCCGTTCCTACCTCTCGGGCAGGTTCCAGATGGTGCAGCTGGGGGATGTGTGCTCCGACAAGAGGGCCCTTACATCTGGTGTCCCTCAAGGAGCCATTCTGTCCCCCATGCTTTTCAACATTTACATGAAATCACTGGGAGAGATCATCCGGAGGCACAGGGCGCGGGGTTATCAGTATGCTGATGACACCCAGATAGTCTTATCTGTGTCTCCAACTGGTGCAGTGACCGAGGATGGCATCTCTCCTCTCGATGCCTGTCTGGAGTCGATAATGGGCTGGATGAGGGAAAACAGACTCAGTTTGAATCCAGAGAAAACGGAAGTGCTCATGATAGGTTCTCCAGGCCCGGGGATGGTTATTTCTCCACCTGTCCTGAACGGGATCGCGCTTCCCGTGAAGGACTCTGTCCGCAGTCTGGGGGTGCTCCTTGATTCGTCGCTCCACCTTACATCTCAGGTGGATGCGACGGTCATGAGCACCTGTTATCAACTTCGGTTGATACGCCAGCTGCGCCCCTACCTGGGCCGGGGGGACCTTGAAACAGTAGTACATGCTCTGGTAACCTCTCGATTGGATTTATGCAATGCGCTCTACATGGGGCAACTCTTGTACCATACTTGGAAGCTGCAATTGGTGCAGAATATGGCAGCAAGATTGGTCACTGATACTTCCAGGACCAGTCATATAACACCAGTCCTCAAAGACCTTCATTGGCTGCCTATTCGCTTCCGGGTGCAATACAAGGTGTTGGTTATTACCTATAAAGCCCTAAATGGCTTGAGCCCAGGGTACTTGGAGGACCACCTCTCCTCATATAATCTGCCCCGCACACTTAGGTCTGCCGGGAAGCAATTGCTAAGAGTCCCAGAAGCGAGATATTCCAGCACTAATCAGAGGGCCTTCTCCATCTCGGCCCCTAGGCTCTGGAACTCGCTTCCCGGCGAGCTTCGTTCGGCCACCTCACTGGACCAATTTAAAAAGGGGTTAAAAACACACCTGTTCCAGCAGGCATACCCCTAATGCCCCCGAAGTACTCCCCTCTCCCCTCTCAGCAGCACTGTAATGCTAGCTGGTGTTATTTGTATTGTATTGTGTATTTGTGATTTTATTTTGAGGTTTTACTGTGTATAATGTTGTGATGTATTTTAACATGTTGTTACCCACCTTGATCACTGGAAAGGCGGGCTACAAATAAAATATTATTATTATTATTATTATTATTATTATTATTATTATTAGGCAGCCACCTGCATTGCCCAGTCTAGCAGTGAAGGAAATCTTCCCACAGTTTTGTACCCCATTCAAACTGAGGTGGTGGCAGTGGCAAAGGATTCATAGAATTGACAGGGCATTGTAGCTGAGCTAGCTCAGCAAGAAATTGCACATGCCATAATTTCTTTCTCTTTACATTTGCAAATGACAGTTGTGTCTGTGTTTACTGCTGGAACAGTTTAATCTCTGGCCACAACGTCTGAAAGAGTGGATGGTTTTCATACAGGAGAACCAGTGTATGAACTGGTATGTAGTGTAGTGGTTTGAATGTTGAACTGTGACTCTGTAGACCAGAGTTTGATTCCCAGCTTGGGCAAGTCACATGCTCTCATCCACAGGGAAGGTCAAGGGCATACCTCCTCTGAACCAATCTTGCTAAGAAAAAACCATGATAGGGTCACCATAGGGTGGAAGTAAGGGATGTGGTGGCATAGTGGTTAAGATGCCAATTCTGATTATTGGAAGGTTAGCAGTTCGAGGCTCGAGTGCTGCATGATGAGGTGAGCTTCTGTCACTAGTCCCACCTTCTGTCAACCTAGCAGTTTGAAAGCATGCAAATACAAGATGGGTACCACTTAATTGGGAAGGTAACAGTGTTTGGTGCAGTCATGCTGGCCACATGATCACCAAAGTAGTCCTCAGACAACGCTGGCTCTTCGACTTAGTAACAGAGACGAGCACTGCACTCTACAGTCAGTTACAACTAGATATTCATGTCAAGGGACTACCTTTACCATTACCTTAAGTTGGAAGTAACTTGAAGGCACATAACGACACAGCATATAAGAACCTGGGGCTTGAATGTTAGCCAAACTATCTGCAACAGTGTAAAGGCTTCTTTGGTCTTCCTTATCTGGAACATATCACTTGCTTTTCTGGAAGCAGTAGAAATAATTAGTATGAAACAGCCATACAAAGCACTGTCCTTTTTAACCTTTATGCTGGGCAAGGTACAGTTCTCCAGTTTGTAGTACTCTCTATTTTTGGAAAATACTTTCCAGGTACTTCTCTCTGTTAGTTTTAAAACATCATTCTAATTAATTGTGCTATTTACCCAAAGCAGAGGGGAATGTTCTTGCACCCTGTTATAATATTGGATCTACAATTAACCATATGAGTTTTGCAAAATGTAAACCATTACCTTTTCAAATATTGACAATACAGTTCAATTTGGTATGTACTTGACTATGATTCTATATTCATTTGCTTTCATAAAAACCATGGAGCTTGCTGTGTTCTATATTTAGAATCCAGAATCAATTTAACGGTTGTTTGAGTAACAGGGAGCAAGAAAGTAGGTTTCATTGCTGTAGCTCCCTATTAAAAGTTTTAGACCTGCATGGTTTAAAGACACACCATGGAGTGGAACCTGGAAGATTGTTAATGCAGTTCTTGTCTAGAAGTCTGCTAGTCTTGCTCTGGATATATCAGCTGTATTTATTACTCTGTGGGGAAAAAGGAAAAAGACTCATACATGGATATATGTCAGATATATTTCTTTATGGCCTATTTTTTTAAAATTACTTTTCCACCACCTTTACTCGTTTGATGAGGCCATAGTTACATTATGTACTAACAGTGACTACTACCTAAAGCCTTTCACCATGTTTTTAAGGCCCAGGAGAGGATCTCTTTTTTCAAAAGGAAGTGACGTGGAAGTTTGGTAAAAAGTGCTGTAGGGAGTAGGGGGATATTTTGGAGGGGGGAAATCCAATTTTGTAAATTTACATTTGGAGGGCCCTTGGGGAGTGAGAGCAAAAGTATCAACATTGTGGGTCCATTCTTGGGGGACTGCATTCTCTACCCCACAAGAATGGACCCAAAGTGTTGATACCAGTGTAGCCTTGTTTTTAAGGCCACTTTACAGCTTGCATTTTCCCTTAAGAGATATACACCTTAAAATCTTCCTATCGAATAGGAAGATCACGTATTTACAGTGTCATCCTGTTGCATAGACACAGGTTCCAATCTCTTAATGAATCTTAGGCTGAATCCACACCTGCAAAATAATTTGTTCTTAGCTTGAACCCAGTCCTGTTTGATCGCACAATGTTCCTCTGATTTTGAACTGAAAGTACAGTCGTCCCTTCCCTTACGCAGGGGATCCATTCCAGCCCCCTCCCCCTCGCGTAAGGGAAAAAACGCAAATGCTCAAGCCCCATTCAAGTGAATGGGGCTTATGCCTGTGGCGGCATGCAACATGCAGGCCATTGCCTTTTTGGTGCGTGGAGATTCTTCTGGCACGGCTTCCAGCATATGCTGGAAGCGGCATATGATGTGGGCGCACTGTACTTCTTTTAGATGCCTGCAAGCTATCATGTTGGTTTTTTAAAAAAGCTTTTTACTCTGCAGTTTCTAGGGGATTTTTTTTTTAATGTGTGTTTTATGCCAAGACACATGCCTTTGGTATCTTCCCTCTTGAACAGGGTACCTCCCACCTGAAGGCTCAAGTTGTGAACAAACAGGGATTAATCCCCTCCTGCACCTGAAGGACCCAAGCAGCCTCAAAAATACTTCTGCCCTACCATTCATTAACAATGTGATTTGGTATGTTCCTACACAGAAGAGTTGCGGTGACTCAAGTGGTTAAGACACTGACTGTTGACTGAAAGTTTGGCAGGTTGGCAGTTTGACGCACAGGTGCTGCATGATGAGGTGAGCTCCCATCCCAGCTTCTGCCAACCTAGCAGTTCGAAAGCATGTAAATGCAAGTAGCTAGGTAGGTGCCACTTCTCAGTGGGAAGGTAACAGCATTCGGTAGAGTCATGCTGGCCATGTGATCACAGTGTAGTCTGACAACACTGGCTCTTTGGCTTAGTAATGGAGATGAACACCACCTCCTATGGTTGGACATGACTTAATAACCTTGTCAGTGGGGAATAACTTTACACAGAAGTAAGTCCAACTGAGTTCAGTGGCACTTACTCCTAGGTAAAAGGACAGAGGATTGCAAGGATTTTGTACATTCCTATACAGAAGTAAGTCTAACTGATTTGACTGGGACTTACTCTTAGGTGAGAGGGCAGAGGATTGGAGAATAAATTCCTTTGGGCACAGTGAGAAATAGATTCAAAGAAATATGAGGAGGATCTGTCACACTGGTAATGAGGCTTGAATAAGACTTCTGTATCTACACCCAGGCACTTAGATACCAATGTGGAATGAAGAATGAAGAAGCTGGACTGGACAGCTCAAAGGTGAAGAAATTTCTTTACAAGTGCTAAATAGAAGCTATATACAGAAGCAAGAACTAGACGAACAAAACAATTTTCCTCTCTGACTCTCAATAGCTCTCACCCAACAACTTACCAACTCCTCTAGACTATAACCCACTACTGTAGCCGACATCATTTGCCTTTAGACACAGCCTTATATACTCTAGGCTGATGCAATTACTCCAGCATATGGCATAAGCCATTACCTCACTGTGCTGAGTCATTCACACAGAGATGTAAGTACAGAATCCACATCTTGGTGTCTGGCCTCGAGGACATTTATCTACATGTCCTGGCCTTGTCACACACCACACACACACAGTGAGTTTGCAGTTCTATAGATGTTAATGTTCCACTGCCAGTTTGGTTGACAGGATCAGGCTATAATTTTTGCTGGATTAGGGTCAATAGGTTTGCAAATTAGCTATTCCACTCTATAGGGGTTGTTTGTTAATCTTGAGGAAAGATCATGTTGAGAACATCAAATGTTGTGGCCTGAACAGAATGAGGAGCTATTTAATTCTCCCAACAAACACAAACATTTATAGATGCACACAAGGTGGAGAGGCTGTAGAGTTATAGAAAGAAGAGAGAGACAAAGTGGGGCAAGGAAGCTATATACAAGCCATCCAAGGCGAGTGCAGGTGGGCGGTAAGAATGACAAGAAAATTGGTTTATATGGATATGGAAATATACATATATCTACATGGATGCTGGGAAGGAGGGGCGAAAACCTGCAGAGGCTGAAGTCATGTGAATTTTTAAAAAATCAAATACAGTGAACACAGGAGTATGGTAGAAACACCCTTTTGTACTGAAGTGACTTCAGGCTAAAGGAACTGTGTTGCTTTTACAACCCAGTCTGAATTCAGACGAAAACAGGTGAATGTGATGTTAAGGGGGTTAAACTGGAGCAGGATATTGTGCACTGGAGCTGTGATATAACCCTCATGTGGATTCAACTTTAGATTTTAAAATTTAGAGGTAGGCAAGGTGATGTTTTCCATACCTGTAATGCCATCTTGGTGCAGATAAGCTTATACTCCAAGAGCCAGGGAATTTTTTTCAGGCTTCCCAAAATGACTGTAATCTGTTCCATGTGCAGTTCTAGCAGTGTCCCACTTCTGGCTCGTGGCATTTCTCAGTTTTGTTATGCTTTTAAGTGCTGAATGCTTCTCCTTTGGGAAAACATCATATTTTATTTATACCTAGCCTCAAGATGCTACTTCACTTGCTTCTTTTAAAGTCTAATGCAGCCAGCAATTCTTCAGCAAAAGAACAAGTTTTATAAAATATGAGGCTGCTCATTAAGATGATTTAGGAAATGGCACAATACTCTCACATTTTGTGTTAATTGTTTTTTGAGGAATCCCTACGCAGTTGCCTTAATGTATATTTTTCATACAAATGCATTAATTGCTAGTCTGTTTTCTTCCTCATGCTTTTTAAAAGAGTTATTACATGGGTTAAGAATTTTTTAGTTTGTGTGCAATATAATACTACTACGTAGCCATATTCTTCCATAGGAATGAGAGTGCTTTATAACATACTAACGTGGGTATTCCATGGAGATAGGATTAAGTGGACTGGGCCAATTATCTTGTGGAATCAAAAGGAGTAAATGAGAGGCTCACTAAAAAAGCATAATTGCATAATAAATAAATAAGTAGTAGTAACCCAGCACTATAGTTGTAAGTATTTGCACCATTACCTCTCACTGCATTAATAAATATTAATATTGCTGAGACATAATATGTTGTGTATATTTTTGGAGCCTGTAATTTACCATGTAAATTAAAATTCTGTCCTTTTCATGTCTATTAAAAAGTGCAGTGAGTTTGATGGGACATCTATGCCTATAGGTTTAGAGGCATATTTAAGCTCCCCATTTTCTGATGAACTATATTTCAGCACAAGCTCATTTATAAACAAGGTCATAGATTGGAACTGGGACTGACAGATTCTATTCAAAGAATCCGTTAGTGGTCTATGGACAGTCATTTCACAAAGATGGTGGTTCTAGAAGCACTGAGTATGAAGGTTTTGGAGGGATATAAATTTTAGCAGTATAAAAGAAAATATGATTTGTTCTTTTTTTAAACTCTATTGATCATGCTGTTCAGTAGACTCAGGAAACTAATTTATTTACCTTGAAGAAACTGTACACAGCAATTTAAGAATAAGGACTGCACAATGCTTCATACAGGATTGATGTGAAAAATGCTTAAACATAAGTTTGGATGTTGCTGTCCTATATAAATTTCCTCTTGGGAAATCCTTTAGGACTCAGTTACTGTCTGGTCTCATTTATATTATCTGTAGCAAGGCTGTGGATATATTCTAGTTAGTGTGTGTTTGAAAAAGCAGTGCTTGTAAAAGTTTTACATACCGCACCTCCCAGATTTCCTTAGCCAGAATTCCCTAGGTGGGAGAGTTCTGGAACGTAAAGTCTTAAAAATAACTTATTCTGGCTTTGGTGAAAAGCAAAATTAATAATGTGTGGGATCTTTTTAAATTTAAAAATAAAGCATACAAGTCTACCAAAATATATGAGAATGATACAGAGTGGAGAAGTTGGTAAGATTAATCCATTTAAACTGTCAGCTCTCATATTATAACTAGAAGCAAAGAAAGAAAGAATGTGGGTGAAACAGGAAAGATGCAGTGTACAAATAAAAGCATGGAGGGCCCTAAGCATTTGGCAGGTAGTGTTGCAAGTGTAATCATAGAGGGACACATTTGGAATATAATGAAGTGGGCTTGGGCAATGTGAGGGGAAAATGTGAGGAGACAATAGAGAAAAAATTTAAAGTGAGTGAGATATCAGAATGTGGATATTTACCTATTGTAGGCATGGTTAAAACAGTCAAGGCAGTGAAGAAAGAAGATAGGAAGAAAATCAATTCATTTAAGATGTGGTGTTGGCGAAGAGTTCTGAGGATCCTGTGGACACCCAAAAAGACAAACAAATGAATCCTATAGTAGATTGAGCCAGAAATCGCCCTAGATGCCAAGATGACAAAACTGAGGCTGTCATATTTGGGACACCTCAAGAGAAGGGAGGACTCACTGGGGGGAAAAACCCAAATAATGCTAAGAAGGTGGAGGGAAGCAGAAAGAGAGGAAAGCTACATGCTAGATGGATGGACTCTATTAAGGATATGAGTTTGCAGGAACTAAGCAGATCTGTGGCGAACAGGGAGTCTTGGAGATGTCTCATCCTCAGGGTCACCATGGATCAAATTTGACTTAAGGGCAGTTAACAACAGCAACAACAACAACAGCGACATGGAATGGTGTAGGCCTTGATTCCAGACAGAAGGGTAGTCCCCCTGTGATTCTGTGGTGAGGAATTGCAGCTAGCATGGCCCTCAGTAGTCCCCATTACTTTCACATATTCTAAGGCTTTTTGTTGAGGTCCTAAGTAGATTGATAGTAAAGTTGCAAACACAGAGGTGGCAAAGGAGCAAAGCTAGCTGCAGGTAGAAGGCTGAGCAATGTAAGAGCCCTCAACTTACTCATCCTCACATGAAAGTTTTTAAAACTTCAGCTGAGATGCAGAAGGGGTAAAAGGTGACCAGAGAGATTCTTGGACAGTGGGCTGTCTCACCACTGGTGCATGTTCAAATTATATCACTTCTAAGTTGTAGAAACACAGGGTGGGAGTTCCTAACCTTGACATTTGTGTTTCTTGTTGCCCATAGCACTTTGTCACCTTGACATTTTTTCCCACCAAGATTCTGGATTGCCCACATGAGCATAGGTAGCTTGACCCAGAAACCTATTGAGCAACCAGACAAATGTTTGGAGTTTTGGAGTCCCTGGTCTTTGCATCTGGCAGGGTGGGGAGGTTATGACATTGTATTATAAGAGGTCAGCAAGTAAAATGCTATCTGTGGCTGCTTAGAACAGTGCTATTCAAAGTGATGATCTATGGATCACCTCTGATCCATCAAACATCAGCTGCTAGTCATTGTGGAGCTTCTAGGTAAGAATGGAATAACTGTAGCCAATGGGAACAAATATGGTATGATGTCTGGAACGTGGTGGTGGATTGCTGGTCACCTGTATCAATGAGCTTAAGAGATTTTATTTATTTATTTCTATTCTATCTTATATTGAAAGATCTTAGGGTGGGATTTTGGGTAGAATTTAATGATTTCTCTATGATGAGTATGTCTCCATCCCACCCACCTTTTCAGACTCTACTGTCAGTCATGAATATCAATTCAGATCTGAGTCAAATGGTATCAGTAGTTGATGGAAAGAAGGATTATAGCACTGAAAAATTAGAGACTTTCCCATTTGCCTTATCTTCTCAATATTATTCATCCCAGTTCTTTCTCCCTCTGAAACTGCATAGGGTGGTATCTGGACTTTTTCTACATTTAAACAGTCCTGAATCGAAAGCATTAAACTTTCCTGTCCCACTTTGTCTCTTTATTGCAAAACTTCCAAACCCAAAATACTTGCCACACTGAAAACTGGTAAGGTGTATCATTTAAGAAAGTATTGAAGAAAATCAGAGTTTATCTACACCGATTCTCTGTTTTTGTTAAGCTTAATAGTTTATTAATTTTTGCAACAGGTTGCATAATTGTTGATAGCATGCTGGTATTGCCATGGCAGATTATTTCATATTCAAAATTTGGGACGTTTGTTGATTTTATGCAGTAGCTGAATCCATGAAAGCATATTAATACAGGGTGTACCCACACTGAACAGTTATATTACCGCATATACGAAACTCTAAATCGACCTCATGTATGTCGAAGTCAGGTTTTGGGGCCAAAATTATGGATTTCCCCACGATCCGTGGATAGGTCAGGGGTAAAACTTGGAGGCTTCTTTGGTGTGTGTATGTGTGCATATGGCAAGAGAGAATCTCGTTGATGCTTTTTGCTTCATCGTTTCAGCTTTTTAGCCAGACGCACCAGGCAGGAGGGGGGCTCTTAAACAAATAGGAATATCAATCAATCACCCAGGGCTCTTTCTGCTTGGCTCTACAGAGAAATAAACTCCTCTCCCCACCATATGGGGAAATCTGAAAGTATATATGGTAGTTTGACACCACTTTAATTGACAGAGGATCCTATGGGATATTTGGATTTTTTGTTTCATGAGGCAATTAGAATTATTTAGCACATTCTCCTGAACTAAAATCCCAGTATTCCATAGAATGAAGCCATGGAAGTTAAAGTGGCATGCAAAATTTTATAATTGTGTAATGTAGATAAGGCAGGCTTAATGCTAAAGATAAAGAAAAAAAAAATAATGACCACAGAAAAAATACATATATTCAACCTAGTCAATGAAGAAATCAAAATAGTTAAAGAATTCCCATACCAGAGATCAAACATTGATCAGAATGATGACTGCAGTCAAGAAATAAGAAGAAGACTAGGAGTGGAAAGGGCATCTATGAAAGAACTAGAAAAGATCCTGATGAGTAAAGATACAGAACTGAGTATTAAAGTTAGGCGGGGTACAGACCACCGCCGCCAGTAGGTCCGCAGGGGAGCCGGAGCCTTCACACGGCCCGACTCCCGCGCGGACCGAAAAAGAAGCTCCAAAATGGAGCTTCTTTTAAAGTCGCGTTTGCGACGTAGCGAGGCGCCAGGGGCGCGCTCGCTACGTCACAAGCGGCGCGACACGTCTGGACGCTGTGCGTCCAGTACGTAAAGATGGCGGCGCCCATGTAGAAGGGGCGCCGCCATCTTGTACGTATACAATACGTACTAGGGTTAGGGGGGTGCGGAAGCACCGCCCCTTCCTAACCCTAGTACGTATTGTATACGTACTAAATGGCGGTGTGTATCCCGCCTTAGAATCATCAAAGCCATTGTATTCCCCATTAACTTGAATGGATCCGAGAGCTGGACAATAAAAAAGAAATTCAACCTTGGTGCTGGACAAGAGTGTTTAGGATACCATGGACAACTAAAAAGACCAAAATGCTAGGAAAGGTAGGGGGTAGAAAAGGGAGAGGAAGACCACCAGATAGATGGACTCAGTCAGGGAGATCATGGACATGAACTTGCAGGATCTGAGCCAAGTAGTGGAGTATAGGGGTTCTTGGAGATGTTTCATCCACAGGAATGCCATGAGTTAGGATCAACTCAAGAGCAGCTAACAACAAGAAGAAGTCTGGATACACCCTCACAATTCCTCAGAATCCTAGTTTAGCGCTCACAAGCAAGCATGCTAGTCCATACTGGCTGATTCCTCCCATGTGACCCTTTCTATAAACTAGACTAGAATTTACTAGGACAGAAAATCCTATTTTATATGCAGAGGGAAATCCCACTTGATGTTCTTTTAACAAATTAGAGTTTGAACTTGACTTCTGGTTCAAGCTTTCTTAAAGGAGTAATAAACCAACATCTGGCTTAATACATATTGATAAACTTTTATGCATAGTACATTCCTGATTAACATGTACTTGTAGAAGAAACCAAGCAGGAGCAATCAGTTAAGGCACACTAATATTTCCTAGTTAGTTCAGTGTAAATGAATATAAAATCTTGTATTCATTAGTGGGATTAATATCATTGAGAATAATTTCATAAAATGTTATTACAAGCTCCAAAACAGAAACAAGCAGTTTGGTGGGGTTGGCTTGGGGGAAGAAGTTCTCAAACTCATGTGCCATTTCTAATCTCTCAGCTTGATTTAAGAAATTGAGCATCACCAGATCTGCTGCTTGGGAATGACTGGCTAGATGTAATTACATAGTTATTTCATGTTTACTATTTCAAATATGTGCAGTCATACCAAAGCATTTCTTCAACCAGCTGAAGTTCTTCATGTGTTACTTGAAAGTGGCACTGCAGGGGCATTCAAAGAAGGCAGAGAGGACAAATGTCATGATGACATCTTTATCTTACTTTACAAAATTATGGTCGTCACAGTGTCATTGTATATTTTGAACTCTTGTGCTTTTGACAGCAATTGCAGTGGCCAGATTTTGACATGTAAACTTTAGAAAAGTGAAAGTCCCTGCTGTCTGAACCGGATGCTGCAAGATGTGGTGCTTTGCTGACATTTTTAGATGCTAAAAGGTACTTAACATTGAACAACCACTGATCACAGTGTGAAATGTTGTGTAGGCTTAACATATGTCAGAATTGGTTTTATACTGAGAAAATAGTAACTTTCCCATCCATTCTCGAATTGTGTCCAAACAGAAACACTTCAGGTGCATGTTGGTTACTTTAAATGCCTTAGATCTTGCTTTGCTAGTTATTGGGGGTGGGGGGTTAATTTTCCGTACAGTAATCCTGACCTTTTGGAGTACCTAATACTCTGGGTCCTGGAGGCAACTGGAGATTGTGGTCCCTTTGCACAACGGTCTCGTTTCTATTTTCCTTCATCCTTGCCATGCTTCTTCCTGTGTTTAGATCAAAATGCTACTTACAATTTCCCTCAAAGAGATTCCTGCTGGGATTGCTGGTCTGCTGTATCTTCTGTACTGTCTGTAATGAGTTAACATTTCCATAGTACATGCTTGGTCCATCTTCATCAATTCCCTGTCCTCTCTCTTAGCTTTTGCCCTTTGAACATCACAATGTGAGTCCTGTGTTCTCTGTAGTACCAACCAGCCAATGTTCAGCAGAAATAGCAGCTTCACTAACAAATCAAAAAATTATTTTTCCTGTCAAGTGTTCCCAGGGAGGAAACTAAGAAAACAAAGTGTAGTGTTTTATTAGATATTAGAAAGCATGTAGCATTGAATACATTTTTTACTGTCAAACCATGGCTGCAGAGTTTTACTTGCTTACTTGGTAGTAAGCCCCATTAGACCCTCAAAACTACAAAGCATCACATATATTATGGCATACAGTTTCTTGAGTAGTTCTTCCAGCAGCATCAGTACAGGAGTGCAGAGTGTGTGCACCACACCAGTTGATACCCTGGGGTGGGTGAAACCACTGGACAGAAATGGCCTGTGTCCCTTTAAAACACTGGAGCTCTGCAGACAAGATAGTGTGAGCAGGAGGAGAAAGGCGAAGTCTTGGGGTTTTTAAAATTTTAAAAGGAATAAGTTTTATTCTTTTAAAAATTTTCTTTAAAATCATCACATCTTACCAAATTCTCAGTTTAACCACATGAAACTATGTACACATGGGCTGGCCCCTCTTTATTTATCAAGCTTCTTTCTCCTCACCTTCCCTCTCATGCCCTCCGTTCTAGTAGTCAAGATCTGCTGTCTCAAGCTAGGATTTCCACTGCCCCGTCATGGATTCATCCCCTTCACTTGCTGCCCCTCACTCCTGGAATCTCCTTTCCCCACGAACACAAGTCATCACTTGTTTAACCAGTTTCAAAACTGGCCATCCTGTTCAGAGAAGCATTCCCAGGCATTGCATGACTATTATTTGTTATTTGACGTTTTTAATTTGTTGCCTGCTTTACTTTATTGAACCCTTTCCTGTATTGTTATGTATTATTTATATCTATTATGCTATTATTTCTTAGATTGTACACCATGGGCAGGTTTACTTTATCCATTTTATTATTTGTATGTGAGCGCTGTGTAAATCTACAGTGCTATATAAATAAAGTATCATAATAATAATAATAATAATAATAATAATAATAATACACGTAAATACATTTAGACTGTGTGTATGATATTGTGATTTTAAAATATAATTTTAATTTTGCTATTTTCACATGTTGGCACAGTATATATGTATGTGGGAATTATGTACCTCTTCAGATGTTGTTGTACTGTTACTTACAGGAATCCTAGCTAATATGGGCAATGTTCAAGAATGCTGGGAGATATAGTTCAATAACATCTGAAAGATCACACATACACATGCATACAGTGGTGCCACCGAAGAAATGAGATGTCAAATGCAAAAAGTCACTGAGCTCTGTGAGACTTTGAGTAAATATGTATAGGATTAGGGTGTGTGTTTGAATTCCCGATGATATTGCTATTTTCCTCTGCTTGTTGTATTATTTAATTCTAATAATAGTTATTTTGCATACTGAGAACAAATTTGTTACATTTTTCATGTGATGATTGCTGTCATCTTTTGATAAACTGACAATGTGAAGTGCTATAACCAATTATCAATGAGTTATCAGGCATTATTGCTTCTTTTCATTTCTGACAGTTACCTGAAATGTGAATTAACAGGAGCAAAGCACAGAGATGATACACTGATTACTACTTACCATGTGATAAATGGTTGTCATGTTCCCATATACTGAACTGAAGTTAACTGGTAAAGTGGTTAATTGCTCTCTAACCATATTCAATTTCTTTCATCAAATAACTTTATTTTTTCACTACATATTCAAATTAAAAATGCAAGTGCTTCAAGCTTCTGCATGGTGATCTTGGATCTGGTTTAAATTCTTAGTAGGATCCCATGCAAGAAGAACTGTGGGATATTACACATAATGGCCTAAGTCCACAGTTCGAGCTACAGTAAATCAGTTGAATTAGTTGAATTTATGTAAATATTGATTTACTATTTAGCAACTGATTCAGTTGATCTACTCTAGTTAGGACCAATGGTTGTATTTAGGCATTGTCCCAATCAGTTTGCCCAGGATACTGTAGCTTTTGCTAGCCACACATTTAGCTCCTTTATGAATTGGCTTTCCTCCACATGAAGGGGAATCCTAATTGGTCCAAATGTGTAGACAGAGGGCTGTCTACATATTTATGTAGTGCAAAGAAGGTGCAAAGAAGAAAGAGCTCCTTAGCTTTTGCTGGGTATTGCCAATTGTCACCTTTGCATCCACTCGTTCCCTTCCTTGTTGCAGGAGAGGTCTCCAGAAAAAAGGTTGAGAAGAAGGGGAAAACAGAACATCTATTGCAGGTACCTGGAACCGGAGGGAAAACATAGCCTCTATTTGCAGTAGGTGGAGAAACTGAACCACTTCATTGTGTGAGGAGTACTAGCTTTAACACTTTGTGATCCGTGTTGGGGATGGCATCATTCAATGCTTTCTGCTTTAATAATGTTATCTACACAGAAATAATTAGTACGTGAGGGTAAAGTCTAGCCTCCTATCTTTCTCTTCAGTGTGCTATATTTACATGACTCAGGTGATTTTTATCTGAAAAAAAATTCATACACTGATGGCATATTGTCAACAGGGAATACCTTTACCTTTAACCTATTTGTCCAGATTTTTCTTCTTCTTGTAGCCCAGGGATGTAGCTAGGGGAGAGGAGGAAATTGCTCTCCCAAAGAAGAATTCTGCCCCTTGAATTAAGTTTTAATGCAGTCCCCAAATTTCTAGCATTATAGTGACTTGAAACGTCAGTCCAGCATTTAGAAATACAATTCAAGCATCCAAAGAAAAGGGACAAAGTGTATGAGGTGAATGCAGGCAAAAGAAGTGTAAGAATTCCAGGTATCAGTGATTTTCAGTGTCTCACTCTCAAAAAGGCTAGACGTCTGGTACTGCAGAAAAATTTCATTTGCAAAAGCAAAATTCTGATTTGGAGAGGCAATGCCCTTCTTTTCCTTCCCCTAGCCCAAGGGCAATGATTACTGTGACAGATGTGCTTCAAAAACATGCAACTTCTAGTATGTGGAAAACTCTAGACGTTTCTTAATGAAAACATTTTCTCTATCAGAAGATTTAAAATATACATATCTGATCAGACACTTAATCTATATTGGCTTGGGTTTCTCTGATTTCCATGTTTCATTTTCCTACATATTTCAGGAAAATTTCACAAGCCTCAAATTGGAGTAATTATCCCTAGATTCCCCCTTCCCCCCCCCCATTTTTCTTCTTTTGTGTTCTGAAATATCATTCTTTTGTAAGTCACCATGTGTGAGTGTATAAAGGTAAAGTAAAGGTATTCCCCATTAACAAGGTTGTCAAGGCGTGTCTGACCATAGGGAGTGGTGCTCATCTCTGTTACTAAGCCGAATGGCCAGTGTTGTCAGAGACTGCTCTGTGATCATGTTGCCAGCATGATTGCACAGAACACTGTTTACTTTCCCACCGGAGTGGTACCTATTTATCTGCCTCTGTTTGCATGCATTCAATACTACGGGCTAAGAGCTCTCCAGTACATCTCACATTTTTCCAATTACTAAAATATCTTTCCTTCTACATCTTGTAAGTATTTAACTTCCTGGACTTTCACGTTCACATTATTATTATTATTATTATTATTATTATTATTATTATTATTATTTGTATCCCACTCTTTTCCCAGAACTGGAACTCCGAGCAGCTGGATGAACTGCACGTCTTATAAAAACAGAAAGAAATGAGAACAAACGGTTAATATATCCCAGAAATACACTGCTAAAAACGGAACAGAAGAGTATTAAGACATAATTTGGGGACAAATTTGAGTTTGCTAAGAAGCAGCCAGATGTTCTGGGAATACAAAATGTAGATGCCATTACTTTAGAAACAGAAATATTCTGGCAAAGAAAATAAGCCTCATAACATCACTACTGTTTTAAGAGCAAAAATATATTTGGGGAGGGAGGGGTGTTTGATATTTCTGTTAAGATACATTATGAACCTTTGATAGGAATTTTTCAAATTTGTGTTGTTTGCATAACCCACAGCAGAGAAAGATTCCCTGGGGGGTAGAAGTGGTTAGAAATCTCCAGGTTGCCTACTGAAAATAAATATCATTAAATGTTACCATCAAATTAGTAGAAACTGTGCACAGTGGAAATCCTATACAGATTTTCTTTAGAGAAGGAGGTGGTGGTGGTTTATCATCTTTATTTATATCTGTTTTTTCCCTCAGAATGAAGACTCTTACATAAATACAGTGGTACCCCGGGTTACGAAATTAATTCGTTCCGCCGCCGCTTTCGTAACCCGGAATACTTCGCAAGCCGAAAAAACCCATTGGCGCTAATGGGGAAAAGCCGCGATTTCGTGTGAAATAGCGCCGAAAAGCACCAAAAAATTTTTCGTAACCCGAAAAAACCTTTGTAACCCGGAACAGTTTTTTTAATTGGATATTTTTCGTAACCCGGAAATTTCGTAAGGCGGCGCATTCGTATCCCGGGGTACCACTGTAATAGAACAAAATTATAGATAAAAACAGATGGAAGACTGTCATTATTATGTAATGAAACTATAACATTTGCAACAATTTAGGATCCCATGCAAGAATTTAGGATCCCATGCCGTTCTAAGTATTTCTTCCAGAAGTTCCAGGACCCTACTAGCTGTGCTTTATTTTCTAAAAACTATCTAATAATATGGCAGAGAATAATAGACAGCATACATAAATAATTTCAGTTCTTTGTAAGTGTTGCATAAAGGCAGGGCAGCTGTTTATTGAGTGTATGAAATTATGTAATCCTTATCAGAGCAGTTTTTAAAATAATGCTGGAATATTCTACACTTGTGTATTTCTATGTTTACATTTGGTAAAGGGCTTGTTTCAATTAACCAGAATTACCATATGATGCTCTTTCCTCATAATTGGGTGAGGATTGCATTATAGATCTAGAAATATCTATAATTTGAGATAGGAAACAAGTAAGTTTAGAGTGAAATCTGAAGGGGAAAAAATACCAGATTTTTTTTAAAAAATTAAGTAGCTGGAACTATTAAACTGATCTGTGGTACTGATAGCAAATTATCAGTAAATATGTGTAAAGTCTGATGAGTACGTTGTTAGGTACATGCTCATTATTCATTCAAAATACAGGAAAAGAAATTGTTTTATTTCTGTTGAAAATAGCAATTTCATGGGGGAAGACAGAAAGATAATTACACAGAATTATGCTGTATATTATACTGGAAACAACTAATATGTATGAGGAACACCTGTTTAGTGGTGTGTTGTCCATAGTGATGGAGATTTAATTCATTCATGAAAGAAATAAGCTTTAATAAAATCAAAAACACAGATGGCTGCTTCTATAAAATGCCACAACAACATTTTCTTTAAAGAATGCTTGACAATTCTATCTTCAACTTATTCTAGCTATTGACAGTAGGATATGACTAATTCCGCTTGTGCTAGCCAAGCTTGGAAATATTCCATTCTTCAGGATTTACACTGGGGGTCTAACTGCACCAGCATGGGGTCCAAAACTGGGTGTTGTTAGTGGTGGGGTTTAAGTCAAAATCCTATGTTTGTCCAGAGCCCTGAGGAAATAAGACATTTCCTTTCAAATCAACAGAAAGCCAAAAAAATGCTACTTACTACCAATCTCCTTTCACTTCACCTCCATAGCCTCAGTGAACATAGTTCTAGCCATATGTGGCATGTCAGCATAGAAGTCCCAGACAGGAAACCCATATCGTCCACAACTTTGTAAAAGCCTGACTCATGCATACAGATGCTTGAATTACTCTAGAGTAACTACTGTAGCAGTTACACAAAAGGAAAGCATGTTTCATAAACAAGAAAAACTTTGGGAACTAACTAAATGGTGATGACATTTACTATATTGTCATGGTGCCATAATTGTTTCATGCTAACAGTTGCCCTGTGAGAATCCTTACAGGTAGTCCACCTCAGGATTATAAAGGCAAAGGTTCAACAAGAATCTCGGTGTTACATCTGCAGTTGTATCATGACAATGTGCATGATACAAGGAGTCATGAATAGGACCTCGATGTATGGTTTCTCTAAACATCTTCATCTACACACACACTCTCACACACAAATTCGACTGCTAAACAAACCTTCCTTCCTACATACAGTAATAGTATGTGCAGCACAGTTGACATATACATGTACATTGTGTTGCAAAAAGAGGTCTTCTTAACCATGAAACTCCACCAGTAAGTAAACAACCAACATAGAATAGCGGTGGCAAAAAGATAAATAGCCACCTTTGTAACTGAGCTCATGCATTCCATTAATGATATTTTGAGCCCAATATTCCTGGCTCCCCTTTTTCCATGTCGTATCAGAGCTGTGCCGTGTGATATTGAATGCAGAGTAACTTGAGTCAGAATCCCATGGAAATTCTTTATAGGAGATGGGGCCTTAGCAAAATGGCAGTGCATCCTGAATCATGTCAAGGCCTGGCTGTTGGCAACATTTGTCCATTGATGGAAGGACCAGTTCTTCTGATTACCTGTGGCACTTCACTGCCTGACATGCGTGTGTGTTGTCCAAAGAGACAACCTCTGCACTTCTCTCCCAGTTGTCCTCTGCATATCTGAAGAGCTACAAAGGCATAAAGTGTCTATCTTCTGTGTATTTCTGTAATTGTGTGATGATGGGGTTATTCTGTGAAGTAGAATATATGAAATCCAGTCCAGCTAGCTTCCTGTGTTTACCTCCTCCGTGATTTTTACTGGGCATGCTTCCAACAAGTGCGATATGCTTGGAATGGAAATGATTTAAAGGTACACAACAATAACAATAAATTCAACATGTATATACCGTGGGACCTACCTTAACGATTCTCAGTGTTTCACAGAACTCTTGTTTCTTGCTGAGCAACAAGAGAACATGTAATTGTTTCCTTGGACTTGTGGTTTCCATTGTGCTGTGGTTTCCATTGTTTGTTGACCTAATGACTCTCTTCCAGATCTCTGATTGCTTTTACTTTTATTTCAGTCTTTCTCCTTCAAGGTTGCTAAATTTTCTATGTCTGGTTTCTCACCAGTGATCTAGAGAGCTGATTGGGCAGAGTGATGGGGATGTCACTAAAAAAAATCTGTACAGCAACGTTAATTTGTTAATTGGTTGTGCTACTGCCATTTTCAAAGACTTATCTGCAGGTAATCCTTGAGAGTATTGCTGTTGACATCAGTTACTGAGTTTGTATTGGCTTCACCACAGTGATGTGGTGTATAGAGAACTATAGTGCCTTTCACTCTGATATTATATGTTGTATATGTGGGGAAATATAGGTTATGTCAAGGAGGCATTCCACCATTGCCATGTATCTACATTCTTCCTTCTTCCTCTCGTCCTCCTTCTTCCTGTGAGGCTACTTGTGGACTCATCAGCACATTATGCAGTGTTCAGGTATCATGTTGCCCAGCATCTCTGGACACCAATACATACCCCACTCCTGCTTTAAAGAATATAGTCTTAGAATTTTGACAAAGCCAAACATACATTGTAAGTGTGGTGGAAATGGTTTGAATACATCCTGACCAGAAAGCACAAAACTCAGATAGCAGCACAATTTTCTGAATCAATACCATTTCAGAGGAACAAAAAGGCAAAGGCAAACAATGGCAGAGTGATTGCCTTGGGGTTTTTTTTCCTTTCTTTTTGGGGATGAGGCTTAAAAAGCCATTTTGTGAGGTTTTGATTTGGAGCTAAAATATACTTTTGGCATACTCTTTCCCCAAGAGTGTGCTTCTTAACAAGATTCTGCCTCTATGAGAAAATGTTATGTACTCCTTTTCCCACTTCTCTGTTTCTTTTCATCTGCACTGCAGTTTGACATCACTTTAATTATCATGGATCAATGGCATGGAACTGTGGGAATTATAGTTTTGTGAGACATTTAGCCTTCTCTACAACATAGAATGGAACTCTGGCAGTTAAAGTGGTGTCAAGCTGGATTACTTCTGCAGTGCAGATGCAGTCTTAGAGTAGCTTTGGGAGACGAAAAAGCTGCTGTCAAGCTGCTGTTATCAATGTTTACACATATTGGCTGGCACCTTGTTGGGAAGTGACATTATTGTCAACTGACTTATGATCCTGTAAAGTTGAATTGTTCCATAGCCATTAGCACCATTTCACAAGTGGAACCAGCAACATAGCTGTTGTGTAACATGTCCCAAAGCACAACGTGTACAAATAAGCAACATGTCCAAATGCACTAAGTGGATCCTGTTGCACAATATAATATCTTGAATAGTTTCCTATTGTGCATTGTTGGTGTCCACAAAGATGGTTGAATAGCATGTCAGCTACGTAGTGCTATCATCAAATTACACATCGTAGACTGTGGTCCAAAACACACTGCAGAAATAATCCAGTTTGAGACAGCTTTAATTTCCCTGGCTCAGTGCTAGGGAATTCTAGGAACTGTAGTTTTGCGAGACATTTAGCCTTCTCTGTCGGAGAGCTCTGGTGCCACAATAAACTACCATTCCCAGGAGTCCCTAGCACTGAGCCAGGACAGTTAAAACAGTCTGAAACTTGATTAAAATTCAATCTAGACAATGAAGTAATAGTAGTAAAAGAATTCTCATGCCTGGGATCAAACATTGATAGGAAAAGGGACTGCAGCCAGGAAATCTGAAGATTAAGAATGCGGAGAGTGGCTATGAAAGAACTAGAAAAGATTCTAAAGTTAAAATCATACAAGCCATTGTATTTCTTATTGCCATGTATGGATCTGAGAGCTGGACAGTGAAGAAAGTGGATAGGAAGAAAATTAATGCATTTGAGATGTGGTGTTGGAAAAGTGCTGATGATCCCGTGGATGGTCAAAAAGACAAACAAATGTCTCCTAGAGCAAATCAAGCCAGAGATCTCCCTGGAAGCCAAGATGACAAAACTGAGGCTGACATGCTTCAGGCACATCATGAGATGGGAGGACTCACTGGAAAAAACAATAATGCTAGGAAAAGTAGAGGGAACTAGAAAGAGAGGAAGTTCACATGCTAGATGGATGGACCCTGTTAAGGAGATCATAGGTATGAGTTTACAGGACCTAAGCAGAGCAGTGGGGGACAGGAAGTATTGGAGATGTCTCATACACAGGGTTACCATGGGTCGAGATTGACTCAAGGGAAGTTAACAACAACAGTTTGTTTGTTTGTTTGTTTGTTTGTTTGTTTTGAGTATTTGTACCCCACACTTCAGCCACAAAGTCTCTCAGGCTTACAATTAGACATTTCCCTCTCCTCAGGCTTAGAATCTAAAAAGACATGATACAAAAAGATAAGGGAATGCTGGTGGGGAAGGGGTCAAATTCATTGGTTCATCTCTCCATCTGGGGCCATGGCCATGGCAGATAGGCTGGAGGGAGGGCTCTTCATCTTACTTTGGGCTAAGTCTGATGGAGCTGTCCTGCCTCTCTCCCTCTGGCACGGGATGGTGGTGGATGGGCTGGAGGGAGGGCTCTTCATCTTACTTGGGCTAGGCCTGACAGAGCTGGCTTTCCTCTCTCCCTCTGAGAAGCACCTGGAGGGATTCCAGTTCCCCATGCTTGACCAAGGCCCTGCTCTTTTTCAGCTCTTTACAGAAGGACCAACCTTTCACTTAATTAGATTATCAATTAGAAAGGATGAGTACATATTTACTTGCAGATGAGTATTCCCTTTTAGAATAAAAAATATTGGATGTCCACAGAAGTTTCTTGTTTAGTAGCCATACATAATTTGCTGTCATACCACCAGCTCCATCCTCTCATCTGTTATTTGCACTGAGTTTCAAAAAGACATAGTGCCTCCTCTTTGGTATGCTGTAGTTTAAAGATGGTAGGAAACAGCAGGAATCCCTGTTGCAGCTTGGAAAGGAGTCCTGTGGTTTCTTGTCCACACCACAGCATCAGTGAGAGCTGCTGAGTTGGAATCTGTCTGGTGCCAAGCATCTTGCTTGGAACAACACTGGGATGTCCTCCCCCAGGAAGCTGCCTGTTCCTCCATTTTAGTGTTCCATATTTTTAATGCTCAACAACAAGACATTAGTTACTTTTCCCAAACTTATTTACCTTGTATTCCCACTGCCTGTTTTATAAAGCATGTGAAATAGCTGGCTTAGTCCAAATGCAGATTAGAGCAGTGAAGTGAATGAGCAAACACACATAACTTTTCCACACTGAAATCTAACCGAGCTGTTCTCAGTCAAATCACATAGATAGTACTGTATGTGATTGTACATGGGTTTGTGGACATTTGTACAGTTTGTTACATTTGTAATGTAGTGGACATTAGCAAAAGATATTATGGTATTGCTCACCTACATTTCTGGTGTTCTTTTAAATTAATTACTCATCTATTCTTTACATAAATAATATTACAGTACATTGAATACGAAAGCAAATGATGGGTGATGCAAAGAGAAAAATAGGTAAGGAAAAAGTTGTTGGCGAGATCGCAAATGGGGAGGAAAAGGCATTAAGGATGTGTAGCATTGGGTAAGAAATGTAGAGCCGAATTTCTGAAGGGAAAGTGGGGAGGGAAGGATAAAATAGTATCAGAGAACACTGTTTGTCTTAACTTTTCACAAGCTTGACAGCTTTTAGGCTTTGCCTTTTAAACAGAAAAAAAAGTAACTTTCTGAGATATTTATTCAGATCTTTTGAAGTTTGTTGTGGGTCTCTACAGAGTTTTCTGTGTGGCTATTGGATGACCTTAGGCAAGTCACAGACTCTCAGCCTCAAAGGGAGGCAATGTCAAACCTCCTCTGAACAAATCTTGCCAAGAAAACCCATGATAGATTCACTTTAGGGTCACCATAAGTTGGAAATGACTTGAATGCACACAGCACACACATTTAATAAGTATTATTATTATTATTATTATTATTATTATTATTATTATCATCATCATCATCATCATCATCATTTTCTTATATCCCACCTTTCTCCCAATATAAGGACTCAAGCCAGCTGTAGGAGAGTTTACTGAAATGAAATCGCAGCAGTGTCCAGACGCCACCCAACTCTGTTTCTTCATGTCATCTAATGTAGCAAAATAATCCAAAATACAGTACCATATTAAATGATAAGTGGAACTACCCTGCTAATTATGATACCAGGAATACAGTATTATATTCAGTATGTGGGACTATAATGCTCATTACAGTTCCAAATAATTCCAGAACAGCAGCATTTCAGCAGTGTAAAGGCTATGGCTCAGTCTTGCTTTTTATGCAGAAGGCCTCAGATTCACTCCTTGCCATTACGATATTGGCCTGGGAAAGGCCCTGAAAGAAACATGGAGAGTCAGTATCCATGTAGGTTCACAATATGGGCATCCCCCACCTTTTGACACTTCATTTTGTCTCCTCACTGTTATTGACAGTAATGTCTATCCCACCAGTGAAAAGACAGGATAAGGTGCGTGTGATAATCTGAATCTACTTTTGGACAGTCTTTTTGTTCTTAACTTTTCAGATAAACAAGTGCTTCTTGTCCTGAAGTAGATATAGTAAGGACAATCCGAATTAATCTTCTCTCTTATCCCATGATTTCCCCACCTTTTGTCCTCTGCTTACTTCCATGGCTGAAAACATAGTTCAGAATGTAAAAATAGTTTGCCTTAAGTTAACTCTGCAGGGAAGAAAGGGTAAAAGAGGACAAAATCTTGCCCTTCCTTGCAGACTTGGGCAAAAGCAAACTGCTACAGTCTCTCCCTAGCCTGTTTGTTCTTTCTCATTAATAACATTTGTCATCTTGACCACACGATCTTTTGAAGTTTGTACATTGTTCTATAAGCCCAATATCAGTCATTTCTATGTAGGATAAACTTAAGAAGAGAAGGATTGAATAGGTTAACATTCAGATCTATATCAGAATGTAAAGTTTTACAAATATGGTAGGTTTAGGCCCTTGATGAAGAATATGAGAATCTGAAGTGACATCTGCTTTATAATTGCAGTTCTGATCACTGAATTCTGAAATTATACATGTATGGTAATGTTAATAATGTATTGCTTAGAATCCACCCAACAACTTTAATAAACAATCTAAAATTAAATGAAAATTTATCCATTATGACCTGCTGCTTTTCCCTACTCCTTGTCTTTCAGGCAAAAAAAAAGTATGTTTCTTTTTATTACAGTGAAAGTAATTATATTTGCCAGGCTTAGATTACTTTTGCTCAAATAGTAGTGTCCTGCTTTCAGAGTAACATTCAAATCCTGACCAAAGATAGATTGGATCATTTAAGAGCTATAAGATATCCTCCAGTAAATAGTACAGCAGTGAAAACCTATGGTTAATCATATTTAAGATGAAAAGTGATTAATTATTTTATCTCTTTTCCACTAGCTGGAGATCTTGCATTGAGCATAGGGTTGAACCTGGTGGCTCATAGAGCTCCTTCCAATTCTATGATGCTATAATTCACTTTCCAATATTTTGTAGTATAGCTTACAAAAGAAACATGAGAAATATAAACCCTCTAGATATGTCAGGTAGAATAGTCAGAAACATCTAAAACCTAATGGAATGGGTGACAGGAAGAAAGATTGGAAGAACTGATACTTTATTAAAGATAGATTTGTGTCATTGATCACAACCAGGTCGACAAGACATTAAAACCCATAAGTAATCACTCCAGACATGACCCAAGAGAAAGATAAATATAGGACTAAAAAACTGTTGCAACACATTTGATGAAAACACACATCTAATTGAAAATTACTTTCATTTGAAAAAAAATTCTTCCATTTTTTTCTCCGTTTTTATTAACCTGAATGCTTGCTGCATCCATAAGAATTACAAAAATAGTTGCTAGACCAGTTTATACACTTCATTATTTAGATGGAAATGCAATCAGCAAATAATAGGTGCAGTATCTTTATTAATTATCTGTTCAAATATTCATATCCCACCTTTCAGTATAGCATTTGATTATCTGTGGTTGAGTGCAGAAGTCTGCTGCCAGAAGAAAATGATCAGCTAAAATAGTAAATTAAAATTACAAACAAACCCCATAGCCCTCTTAGAGAAGAAATTAGAAGTAAACAACAAGAAAACAGGAATGAAAGAGCTATAAAGTAGCAACATGTCATAAATAAGAATACATAATTTATTAAATGCTCAGGAGACTAAATAAAAAGAATAAAATTTCTCCAAGCTAAACTCTTACTGAAGATCTCAATGAAAACACAATTGTTGAAACATGTATCAACAGACAAAAAGTTGGACAATTGTATTACACAAAAATACTGAAGATCTCTGGGCTGTTATCAATTGATACCATACCCACCTTTTCAATGTTCTCTCTCTTGTCTTACTCCATCCTGACATTCTATGATGTTTTCTCTCACATTCTTTTACGCCACCATTCATGTAGCAGTGAAGGGATAGGGGCTGCCAAAGGTTTTGGCAATTCCCACCAGGGTCCCTCAGGGAGGGGGAGAATGACCTGCTACAAATTCTTAGAACCCAGCAGCCTGCAAGGGAGCTGTTTTTGTTTTGGGGGAAGAATAACCCTAGAGAGCTTGTGAAAGCAGGAGTAGTAGATGCCAGCTGCACTGACAACAGATGGACCTGCTTTGTAAGCAGCAAAATGGCCACAAATTACATACCAAATGCTGCAGGAATTCAACTGTTAAGAACACAGGCGGGATACAGATCGCCCCTTTGGGGCAGCCTGCACCCGTCCCTTTCCCCAATGGATCGGGGCCTGAGCTGCCACAGCAGCAGTCCCGGAGGCCCCAATCCACCGCTTTTCCAGGCCTCAGGGAAGCAGCAAAACGCCGCTTCCCCGCGGCCTGGAAAGGGGTGTCCTTGAGGCTTCATACCCCAAGGACACCCCAACAGCAGCGGGGAGACAGAGAAAGGGGCTGTGTATTGCTGGTGCGGCTGTGTAAAGGCCGCGTCAGTGATACGTGACATGAAAGGAGCTCCGTTTTAGAGCTCCTTTCAGCACTGCTGAAAGGGTGCCACAGGTGCCAGGACATAATGGCCATGCCACGCCATTTGAATGTCATGCGGCCATTACGTCAAAATGGCGGTGCCCATGTAGACAGGCCATTTTGACGTACTGAGTATGTCCTAGAGTTAGGGAGCATCTGAAAAGGACACTCCCGGGCAGCCCTAGCAAGTACTCAGTATGTGCTTAATGGCCCATTTGTACCAGGCCACAGGTGACACTTCCTGCTGTCAGCTGTAGTGGCCCAGGCAACCAGAAGTCTATATAAAGCCTGCCTCAAGTTTCATGAGACAAGAACTATTTGTAAGAGTCCCAGCCTTCTGTGGGATCTTGTAACCCTCACAAGGGGCATCCTCTCAAAAGACTTGAGAAAGGTTTTATATAGGCTTACAGCATGTGTATAGAGACCAGTAGGTGTAGTGGTTTGAGCATTGGGCTATGACTCTGGAGATCAGGGTTCAAATCTCAGCTTGGCCGTGTAAACCCACTGGATGACCTTGGGCAAGTCACACTCCCTCAGCCTCAGAAGAAGGCCATGGTAAATCCCCTCAGAAGAAACATGCCAGGATACCCCATGATAGATTTGCCTTAGGGTCACCAAAAATCAGAAGTGACTAGAATACACACAACAACAACAACAATTTGTGTGTTGGCCAGTCTTGCCTGGCAATGAAGAAGGCTTTCCCTTATTACAGTTTGAAAAACCCAGCTTGGAGTGAATCCACTCTCAACAGCTTTGATAGTAGTTGAGTATATGGAATATAAATACTATGGGACAGAACTGTAAAAGAACAAACCCTGCTTCAAATATTTATGTGGTAGTGTTGCCAGAGGAAGATAATAGCTTTAGCACTCATACCAGCTCACTTCCCAAGTGTATGTCTCTATGTCCTTCACTATCAATGGATGGTTGTCATTCATTTGTGTGGGAAACAGGTGCTGCATTTAGGGGCAGTGTTGTATACCATGGAATACCTCTACCACCAACTAGTGAAAAACCTCATGTGTTTCTCACATCATCTACTCTGATCCAAGACTCAAGTGTGGGGGGTAGTTAAGTAATATGGCTTCTGAATTTGAACAGATATGCCAGGGGGCCTTTCACACTGCACAATTATAGCAATGTGATTCCACTTCGACTGTTATAGCTCCAGCCTATAGATTCCTGGAATTCATAGTTTCATGACGTATTTAGATTGTTAAGCCAGAGAGCTTTAGAACTTCATGAAATGTCAAATTCCAGGATTCTACGGGATACAGCTTATAAAATCAAATGGAATCATACTGGTATAACTGGGTGGTATGAAAGGGATCTTGGAGACTATATTTATATCTGGGTAAGAGGTATATAAAACAGGAACTGTTAATACAAATTTGGCCATATTTTGAGTTAACATTTCATTTTCAACCTGTGTCAGTGCCTTTAGTGATGGATAGAAGGTGAGTGAATAATGAGAACATTGAATTAGAATGGTTGGGTTGGCATGTCAGAATGGCAAATAAGGTCAAATAAACTATCCATTCCTCTTTTGTCAGTTCTCACATGATTACAGGCTAGTTGTATATAAAACGACCAGTTGCTCTATAATGTCATGTTCCACAATGATACTAAAGAGAAAACACAGTTCTCAAAATGAGTTGTGGGTTTTTAAAACTTCATTCACTTTATCAGCTAATGAGAGCAATCTCCTTCATATTTGATTGCAAACAATTTTGAATGTATAAGAAAATCCTTCCAATACTTCCCGTACCCTACTGGGCTATGTATAATAGTTAATCATAAATATATGATATATGATAAATCATAAATATATGATAAATATATTGGCCTGTGTTTGCTTCCCCATGATTTTTTGCAGAAAGGGCTGGATTCAAATGTGATTGGATATTTGGTCTACGGCAGTGGCATCCCTAGGGTTGGTGTCACCTAGTGCAGTAACTCATGGTGTCACCCCCATTGACCTCCACCCATTTCACACCATACAGAATTCTTAGTAAAAAAAAATTTTGCACTAACATTACTCGTAAATCATTAATTCCCATATGCCACTGAATGTAATGCTAATAGTTGTAACATAAACAACTAGCAAAATTAAAGTTATATCTTCAAATTACTATATCATATGCATAAGCTAAATGTATTTACAAATAAGGTAAATGTAAAGGTATTTCCTACTGACAAGGTTGTCAAGTCGAGTCCAAATGTAGGGGGCGGTGCTCATCTCTGTTACTAAGCTGAAGAGCCAGCATTGTCAGAGACTACTCTGTGATCATGTGGCCAGCATGATTGCACTGAATGCTGTTTACCTATTTATCTACTTGCATTTGCATGCTTTTGAACTGCTACATTGGCAGAAGCTGGGACTAGTGATGGGAACTCACCTCATCATGTGGCACCTGGGCCTCGAACTGCCAACCTGCCAATCTTGCAATCAACAGAGCCAGCGTCATAACCATTTGAGTCACTGCATCCCATTTACATATACATAGTGAAGATTTGGTTAAAATGAATAAATTCCCCCCCCCCCCAAAAATAATTAATATTAAAAATGTTGTCATTTTAATTTTCAAATATTCTTTCTCCTCCCACTGAGCTTCACCCCAACCCCACCATCTCTTAAAGCATTTTAAAGAGAAGCAGGTGGATGTCACAACCCTTTTCTGCCAAAAGGTAGGTGTGTAAGAATGATTGCTCAATTTGCTGAGAGGTAGGGCTTCTTACAAGTTCCCTTCAAGACTGAATCTCAGAGTGTTTATGCACAAGACAAGAAACAGCACAGAGGCAGACTTTTGCAATTTAGGTCTATTTATTGATGGGGAAGGGGCACACACAGAGAGACATACATTCACCCTTTCGCTCAAGATTGATGGAAGAAAAGGGAGGAAAAGTGGATAGAAGACATGAGGCTTCACTAGGGTTATACTCACCTGGACAGTATCCTCCTGTAATCCAAGGGGATGTCAGCAACACAGGAGATAGGGAGAAGGGAAGGGTACTTGGATCAGTACTGTATCAAAAGCCAAACCAACAAGAAGTCTGTCTGGATTGCAGAACCAATAACAAAGGACTTGCAGGACTTTAAATAGGCTTGTGCCCTGTCTTCAGATGAGGTTGTTTTCCTACTTCAAAGTAAAACCAAATTTACACATTGCTTGATCTATAGTCAATCTCTTCGATGGGAGGGTCATTAAGCCCGGAACAGCTGTGCTCTGCATAACATCTCAGGGCTATAAATCTGTCAAGAGGTGTAAAAGATTCTTCCTGCTGGCAGCTCCTAACTAGGGCTCCGTTGTGTAGTGGGGTGTCCACTTCACTCTTATGAAGGACTATGGTCATTCTCCCATCATGCCCTTCCATATAGGGTCATAAGGAGGAATGCCTTCACACTAGGAACGTTAAGGCTCTCTTAGAGGCATCTGTGTTCAAGCAATGGTGGGGGCATCCAATTACCTCTGCCAATGCACTTTAAATGTGGGGATTTTGGGGGGGGGTTGTAAAAATCCAACCTCATTTACAGGTGTTTGAAGAGAAATGTTCTTCCGGCGGCAGATAAAGACATTTTTGTGCCACCAGGCTTTCGCATGACAGGGATGCTGTTTTGTTTTTGTTTTAAAGAGTTTTTAAACTTTAAATTTTAATAATGTAACATATTTAATTGTTTGAATAGTTTAATTGTTTTTTAAAGTTGTATTTTGTGTGTTTTTTAATGTTTTAATCTGGACTGTTTTAGATTTGTAAGCCGCCTTGAGTCCCTATACTGGGAGGAAGGCAGGATATAAATAAACATAATAATAATAATAATAATGTGATATGTCATGTGTGTCCCCCCCCCCCCCACAAGTGATGCCACTGGTCTGCAGGATCATGAAACAGCCCTTGGTGAAGAGTTAATAAATCCATTACTTGTAATGTGTAGCTGTGATTCTTTTCTAGGGCATCATTATTTTGACTATCCCCTATAGAACATCTTTGAGAATGATCAGTATCTAGGTCTAATTTTACTTTGATCTTATGAAGCAGAAAAGATTTAGGGAAAAGTTATATCTGCCGCACCGGCGGCAGAAAGCATATGTGCACATTTAAAGCACTCAAGCCCCTTTAAACTTTTTCCCCCGCCCTGGCCAAGAACAAAGGTGGTCTCCTGCCAGCTGGTGATCAGCTGGTGTTGGCATCCTTGTCCGCTTGCACGTTGCCAATGTCACCAGCATCATGGATGCCTCCTCTCCTTTGGTCCCCGCGCTCTTGCTGAATCTGCAATGCACAGCCACAGCTGTCGCCGCTGCCACCGCTGTCCCCCTGCCATCCCCCATCACCTCCCTTGTACATATGTAAATATTTAAAGTTTTAGCGTTTTTTTATTGTTAGGTGAAAATGGCGCAGGAATGTGTGTAGGGGTGCACTTTAAATTCCAAACTTTCCACGTTCTAGCAGCGCATGCGTACATGCAGCTCTAGGGTTAGGGTTAGGGTTATGAGTCCTAAAATGCGCTGCAGCTGTGCTGCAGCTTCCACACCTGCATGGCAGCTGACGCTGCAATTAAAGCCTGACTGCAAACTGCGCATGTTCCAGGACCCCGACTCATTATGTGACGCAGCAGACACGGAGCTTTTAAATGGGCAACTTAAATTAGCGGCGTAGCAATTCTGGCGTACCGGTGCAGCAGCTTACAGACGGAGATGCGCAGCTGCGCACTATATAGAAAAGAAGCGGGGAAAAGCAGCACCTTTTTAATGCCGCTTCTTCCCGCTTGGGGCGTGCGGGCGGCGTGTTCATGGCGGCATTCAGGTAAGGGCCGTCTGAAGGCTATACCTTCATGACGTCATGAACACACCCCTTTTTTGCCCGTCTGTATCCCGCCTCAATGTCACAAAACTGCAGTTCCCAGGATTCCCTACCATTGAGCCAGGGCAGTTAAAGCAGTCTCAAACTAGATTATTTCTGCATGTGCTCATTATAGCTGGTATGTACATATAGACAGGAATCAAATGGGAATTCAACAATTCTTAACTGAGGATGATCTCTATGAGAAACTTACACAGAAAGAAAAGCTATACTCCACCTTTTCAGGAACATTTGTCTTCCCTCCACAACATAAACCATGCACTTTTCCAGTACTGTGCAAGAGTTTTAGAAACGGCACAGCTCCTCAGTAAAAACCCATACTTACAATCTTTTCATTGTGCACAGCTTTCTGAGGGGGGAGAAATCTACTCATTTACATTGTTTATTGCTATATATTTGGGAAAGTGCATGAAATGTAGATAGGAATGTTATATCCTTATACAAACAATGTGATGAAGGGTTTGGCAACATGATGATATTATGTGGTGGGAAACCAAAGAGAGACCCAAAGGGAGAGGTGGGAAAGGCTGCACATTTGTTTCTCATTTGGGGGTGAGAAACAAGGAAGGGAAAGGAATCATATTGTAACAGAACTTCCTGGTGGCCAGGGCTGAGGTCTCTGCCATAGACTTGGTGAATTGAGAAGGGATGTTGAACAACCTAAACATTATGCAAAGAATGGGAAGGGTGATCTGCCCTTGGTCTAGGGTGGAAGGGAAGCCTCAAATCACATTTCAGGCTGAGGAGCAAGAAAGGTACCATTTACTAAACCCCAAGCAGCAGCTTTGAGTAATATCACTGAACAGTCATAAATGTCCTCAATATGTGTGTGACTTTCACAGTTGTTCCATCTTTATTAGAAAGAAAAAGAATGAAGCTGATCACTTGTCTTGTCACATGATTCTTCTATCAGCTTCCACTTGGTCTTTAATTCTTATTTTCTGTGCCAAAAGGGTGTGCAGTTTTCATAGGAGGTGGTGTGGTTTCCAGAAAGGTGTGCGGTTTACTGGCAAGATGCACAATTTTCATAGAGAAGTGTCATAATTTTCTGTCATTGCAGGAGAAAAATAAGTGTCTTGAGATTCATGACACTGGGCTAGCTGACACAGATTTCCCTGTCATCTTTTTCCTTTTTCTGCTTATCCTATCCCCAAAACCATTACATTCAAAAAAGGTTAGGGGATTCTGGTAAATGAAATAGAGTGTGGTACAGGGAAGTGGTGACATCTTCATGAACAGTAGCCGTTTTAGGCACATGAGGTAGATCTTGGGTCCAATACAAAATAATTTAGGGGAAATGTGTAATAAATTTCTCATTCTGCTCAATAATGCAAAGCCAATTTATCATGATTTATTATCCCAGGATGTAATTACCCTATAATGCACTTCTATAGCGAACATGTTGTGACTGAGATTTTATCATTGTTGTTCTGTTTACATTATGCTTGTGTAGAAGAAAATGTTTTTTTCTTTTTTCTTTCCTGAAACTCCAGTTCCCATTTATCTATCTGCAGTTTCAACTAGTTAATGAATCATATCCTATTTAATTAACAGTCAATGAATTAAACATAAAATTCCTCATTTTATGGACCGTCTAAATAGTAAACCCAAACGCTATTTACTTTTGTCCACTGTCTTTCATGAGACAAGTAATAACAGTAGAAAAAACCTTCCTCCCCAAATCATGTGTATGTTTCAGACTAAATTATTTGTTCAGTGAATATGCCTCCTTCTCATTCAAAAACAGAATGCAAGAAAACTTCTTATTCATTATTCTAAATTATTCACAATTTCCATTATTTCCATAAGTGAGTTATTTCATTGAAACCATCCCAAGCTTTGAATACTGTTCATCTTGAAGTGACACATGAGTCATATATTATGGAGCATTTCTTTGTTACTTAACAGAAAGTGAATCTAGAATCTAAAACCAAGTTTCCGTGAGAAATATATACCATAATATATGCACACAGTTTCAGGAAACTGGAGTTTTCCTTTAAAAAAGCAAACATATTCCTCTTTACTATCTAAACCCAGACTTAGAAAAACAGACCTATATAGGCCAGGGAGCATGTCTCTTTGTTTATTGTGTTTATATTATATTTGTCCTTTTTAAATGTGCTTTCTACTCTCAGTGTTGTTTCCTTTCTGCATGTAATTTCATTATTCTATTGTTGTTTTTTAAAGGAAAAACTTGTATATTAAAAACCTAAGACAAATACTAGTGGAATCTATTTCTGTTACCCTGATAAGTTCCTGGCTTCTCTTTCTACAGCTAGATGGCCAGCATTACTTCTTCAAGCAAAATTTCTTGAAATGCAATGTAATATTTTCCCCTTAAAGCTGGCTTCAAGTTCCTACTTTTTACACTGGCTGTATGTTTGACTGGCCTCCTGCTCTTTCTTGCAGATGCAGGTTCTTTCTAAGGAGATTGTGAAACTCTACACAAGTCATGTTAATACTCAATTCCACCTAAAGTGTAGGCTTAACAACACTATCAGCTACTTGCTGTCCTTGATCCACAGGTGTGTAATTGAAGTGAAAACTCTCCCACAGTGGGAATTAGACACAAGAGCGGAAGTATTTTAAAAAAGACCAGAGTGTTGGGTTTTGTTTGTTTCTTTGTTTTTAAATTTGGCTGCCACTACCTTTTGAAATTTGTTTGAAAACCTCCACCCATCTCAGTTCTGTGTTCTCCTCTTTGGAGACAATCTCTTCCTTTACCTACTGTAGAACAGAGTAATTGTCACATGCTATTGGTCTGTGCCATCAAGATGATTTCAACTTTTGAGAGACCTCCAAGAGATCTTGTTATTAACATCCTTGCTCAGGACTTGGAAACTCAGGGTTAAGACCTCTCTTATTGAGTGAATACATCTGTAATGTGGTCTTCCTATTTTCCTACTGCTTTAAGCTTTTATGAGCATTATTGTTGTTTCCATTGAGTCATGTTTTCTTTTGATATCTCCAAGTATGTTAGGCTCAGTTTAGTAATTTTGGCATCTAGTGAGCATTCAGACATTTTGGCCATCTATAGTATCTGTAAAAACGTTATGTTGTTGTTGTGTGCCTTCAAGTCGTTTCCGACTTATGGCACCCCTATAATGGGGTTTTCTTGGCAAGATTTGTTCAGAGGATGTTTATAATTGCCTTTCCCTGAGTGATTTCATGGCTGAGCAGAGCACTCCTAGATGTCTTTGTACCTTTACTAGTCTCTTAACTCCAGTTTGAAGAATCTTCTCAGTTTCCATAGATTTTCCTCTGTTGACTATAACCCTCCCCCTTTGTGTCTCCTGCACCTTCCTGCAGAATCCCATAACATATAATTATGGCATTGTGATTCATGTTGCAGTTATATAAGGTCAGTAGACACCCTCCCCACAGCTGAATTGGCAATCTACAGAACAGCTTCCTGCCATTTCTTTTGGTAGTAATGAATAGTAGCAAGGATCATGATAGTAGTTTCCTTGCTAAAGAAGAGTGAAAAGCATCTGGACAACATTGCTGTGTCCAGGCCAAATTCAGAAACCAATGGCTTTGAACTATATGATAACATTCCCAGCCTGATTCCCATGGCTATACTGAATATTATAATTTTTCTTATACATTACATAGCAGGAAATCATCAAAAATTATGTAGGCTATTTATTGTAACCTATTTCTGGTTCTTTCTGGTGGACCCTAAAATAGTAAGATATAATTTGTTTGAGGGTTTGTGTTTTTGTTTTGTTTTTTGCTTTATATTATTATTATTATTATTATTAGAATGAGACAAATATTTTCTGGAGGGATTGATTAAGAAGCAGTGAAACATAACTTTCCTCATAGGATATTCAGGTTAAAATCTTTATTCTTCCCATTCACATTGAGCTGTGTGGGCCGTGAAGCATCTTTAGCTCATGTTTTGTAAGTGAATAAATTTAGCTGTTCATCTGTTCTTTGCATAATGACAGAAAATTCATGTTCACAGTAACTTCAAAGTAGTTTGGGTGGCCTTGGAGATGATTCTTTCCTTCTCTAAATAGGATCCTGAATGGATTTGAGAAGTTCCACTTGCATTTTGCATGAAATCTGGGCTGCAAGGAAATTGGAAGATGATTCAGCTGCTCAATCCCTACACGATGAGTTCTAGCTAATAAATGTCATTCCTCTACATTTATACAGAAAGCTGGCACAGTCTTATAATATAAACAAAATGTTTTCAAGAGAGCCAGAAATCATAGGAAGGGTTAATGCAGTAGGGATTGTTAATTAGCTGGGAGTATTATAATTGCATATTATGGATTTGTTATGTTGATCCAAACAAACACATGATATTGATATTAAATATCAGTGAGTAAGTAATACTGTACAGATATCCAACACTCCTAAGTTGATATACATGATAATTTTATACATGCTTTGGGTCAGTTCAGACCAAATGATTCAGTGTAATGAGAATAAGCTGTAATGAGCCTTGAGCTTTCTGCATATCTCTCTGCCCTGCTTTATACATGGAAATGGAAAGCATCCATTTTCAGTTTTGAATAATAAGAAAAATGTCCATTAAATCCATATTATGGATGAACTGCTTACTTAACCAAGAGTACAAGCCTAATTCATTGGTGTGGTATTACATATGAATTGAGCCTACAAATCTTGAAAATGTGTCTGCTTGCTATTTTTAAATATGGGACGGACATTCCCACACTTCATGTTTTTTTCTTCAGTATTTGATCTGTAAGGGAGTGCTGTGTCAACATTAACTTTCTTCTATGTTATATATACTGTACAGTTAAACAGTATATTCAGTCTTTGCTATCTCTAGAATACACTATTCAGAAAAAAATACATCACAGTCAAGCTTTACACCTATTCATTCTCTGTTTTTCTTTTCTACTTTTAGTACTTGGGTTTAACTGATCTCTGCAATAGCTGTCCATTATCTTTGCCAAAAGTTTGTTCTGCTGATAGTATTGTACATGTGAAATTTCTGTAAGTAGTTTCTGAGAAGATATATTTTAGATTCCTATCAGGGTTCCTGTATGCTGAAATAATTCAGTATTGCTCTAAGTTTGCTGGCATGTCTCAAAGGCGTAGTGCTGCTTCAGTACTTGCAGACCTTGAAATGGTACTTGGATGTGATTCAGATTAATTGTGTGTTAGAGGACAGCTCCTGCGGTGCCTGCACTCTCAGTAACACTTTCTGTAAAGGATTAATTTATCATTAGCTAAAGAGATCATACAACACGCTGAGCATTAAGTCAATTGGACTACTCATATTGTAAATTATAAGCATGTTCTACAGTGCTTTGCAAAGGTAGAATATACTGGTTCAGTCTCATGTATGGAACCGGAACTATAAATAGACTACTGTAAATGCTAATTTTATTATTTTGGAAATGGAAGTTGACTCATTACTTGGGGGCGAAACAGATGGACAAAATAAGCAGGTTTCCGGTTGGCTTCAAGGCAAGGCATTTAGATGATGCATGCCTTGAAGCTGGCTGGAAAATGCAGCCACACTACAGGGAGAAAAGCCAGGCTAAAAAGAAGCTGGATTTTTCCACATCTTCCTGGAAAGTGCACACCTTCACATATACTTATAAATGCACCAACTCCAGGGCAGCTCTAAAGCGGTGCTCTTTCCAAACCCTAAGCCTAATTGTGCACATAAATGCCCCATTGCTGGAGTGTATTGAAAAGGGATGGAGCTGCCATACCCAAGTGGTAAGGGTGGCAATGCCGAAAAGAGAAACTATGATTCCTCTCATGGAGGTGAATACAACATACACAAATCAGACAGTCAAAGAGGGGGCATGGATTGAAGTGGGGGTGAACAGGGGCATGATTGTACCTTGCAGGCATCTGCATGGGCACACTTCTGCTCTGATGCCCTGTCCCAGTGAAGCATTGCACATGTGAATGTGGACAGGTTCACAGGATGACCATGCAATAGGATGGAATTCGCCAGCGGTTCGCTCCTATAAAGGTATGCAGGGATGGTGGGGGGATAGTAAAAAAAAAAGAAGAAGAAGTACCTATCAGCATGGCTTCAATCCATGCCATGTGGTGATGACATGCACACTCCAGCCACCTTGGGAGCAGACAGTGTGGTTGATGGGGTTTCAATACAACTTCAGAAAAGGCAGCTTCAAGCTGCTTTTTCCTGCCCATCTATTTTGCCCCTTAGTTCACCCTGAACTGGAACAATTCAGATAATTGGCTTAAGTAAATGCTCAGCAAAGGATGGTGGACCTTCATCATGGGGTATATTGACAGTGGGGAACTTACTTATTTACATATGGGTGTATTACAGGTTTCTTCAGAGGGGGCTGGCCATTGTCATCTTCTGAGGCTGAGAGAGTGTGGCTTCATGCCAAATGCTCAAGGCAAACCTATCCTGGGGCTTTCTGGACAGGTTTTTTCAGAGGGGGCTGGCCATTGCCATCCTCTGGGGCTGAGAGAGTGTGGCTTCATGCCCAAGGCTCAAGGCAAACCTATCCTGGGGCTTTCTGGACAGGTTTCTTCAGAGAGGGTTTGCCATTGCCATCCTCTGAGGCTGTTTTTGTGATTAATCACTATGCTTTACTTATGTTCAATTTGTAACAATGAAAATACGATTCATAACACCAGCAAAATTAAAGTTATGAAGTAGCAACAAAAATAATTTTATGGTTGGGGGTCACCACAACATGAGGAACTGTATTAAAGGGTTGCAGCATTAGAAAGGTTGGGAACCACTGGTCTAGAATCTATCAGGCTTATGCATTTATACATCATTTCACTGTGTGATCACTTGGCATAGTTTACTTATTTGTAGGTAAGCATCTGCAATATTAGGAAAAAAATATTCTGGAAGATCTAAATCTTCCTTTCATGAGATTTAGATTTCACTTGTTAATATTAATGTGTTTATTTTTATATCAGCTTGTATAAATAATCCCACCATTTATCTTATTGATAGAAGAAAAGCTGGTTATGTTACTGAAAGTTTCAAAAATGTATCTGTATAGATTTAAAAAAATATGGTATATTGATGTAGCTATTTTTTGGCCGATTGGTTGGGCTATTTTCAGAGACACTTTGACTTTTATGTGTTAGAGGTATGCACATGAAACCAAAGTATACTCTTGAATTTCAAATAATTATGCAGTATATTTGGAAATTATTAATGAATAATCCTTCCATAATATACATGGAAGACAGGATGGAAAGGAAAACATACACTCACACTTATGCACATAATGTGTGTACAGTTTTTTTCTCTTTTGAAAGTAATAGAAAATTGTGGTTTTCAGGATCATGACATATTTTGTGTATTTTATTTGTAAGTTAATGTTTTCTGAAGCAGGTGTTCACTCTTACAGCTTTAAGCATAAAATTCATAATTTATGTAATGACTCATCTGGTGATCATTCTTAACAGTCATGTTCTCTGTAAAAGGTAAATCCATCTGTTTTTGTTGCTTGCTCTTTGAGCAACCTCTTTAAGTAAGTTAAATTTTACAAATCAATATTTCTGTTTTGAAAGTCAAGTACTTTTGGTTATGTGCTGACTAACTCATTTTCAAACTTATATTCAGTTAAAAAGAAGGAGGGAGGGAAAAAGAAGAAATGTGGCAGCAAGAAGCTAACACAGCTACTTCTTTGAAAATGTATATTCAATAATTATCTTTTTTTTTCCCATATTCACTTTCACGCTCTCAATTTGACTGCATTTATTTACATGGTTACTTTTCCAAATTGCTTTTAGAATTCAGGAAGTCCTCTTAGCTTGTAGAAAATTACTTTTAGTGGACTTGGCAATACAGCTTATAAAAAGTAAATGCAGAATACTAAAAAGAAGGGTCATAACAACCACATCTAAGATGTACATCATTAAATATTGAGAAACATTTCCTTTGAGTTAGTAATATTTTGATGTCATAAAATATGAGGCTTCATGTTCCAAATTAATGATATACCACTGCTAAATATATTTATCTTGACCATGAATTCCGATTATTTAATTAGATTTTATTTTTAAATACATGTGTTTAGGAACACATCTTAGCATTATGAAAATATATAAAATTTAGTGACTGGGAAATATTACTGCACATACTCTAAATTCTATGTCAGCTGTTAAGGTTTATCTGTATTTTTAGTAAGATTTCAGTATACTCAGTTTACTCTGCATTACTCTTTTGTGATTCATAAACCAACTATATTCCACTGTCCTGTGATTCTCCTCATATCTACATTCATATCTATGATAGTTATCCTATTGCAGTGTAACAGATTCTCTCTCAGCTGTGACCCATGACAGAAGTCAGAACCTCATAATATAAACACTTATGTCTAAACACTTATAGTAGCCGCCCAAATATGAAACAGGAGCCCCTAGAATTATTTCAACCAGTCACAGTAGTAACAGTTGGTAGGTCTTATGATATCTCAGGTCCAAAACACACTGCAGAAATAATCCAGTTTGATACTGCTTTAACTGTCCTGTCTCAGTGCTAGGGAAGTCTAGGAACTGTAGTTTTATGAGACATTTAACCTTCTCTGTCAAGAGCTGTGGTGACACAATAAACTACAATTCCCAAGATTCCCTAAGACTGAGCCAGGACACAGGGACGTAGCCAAGGGGCGGGTTTCTTGGGGTCCAGACCCCCCCTTCCATTAGAAAAATGAATGGTGTGTGCTGCTGCGCCGCTGCACCCAAGCCCCATTATAATGGTGGCACTTAGTCTGGCCCCCCCCCCCCCTTCCCAAAATCCTAGCTACATCCCTGCAGGACAGTTAAAGCAGTCTCCTAGACCAGGTTTCTTAGATCTAGTATTTGCCAGATATTGGCCCTATTGGTGCCCAATGCATAGTGAAAGGAAACATCTGCACAGAGTTGCAATTAAAGTGTCATCCCCAAATTCATGTTAGAAGAGTTTTATTAGCCATTAGACCATAACAGTTCACAAAAAGATGAATAATAAAGGCAGAAATTAAATATAACTCACATTCCAGGTATTTCCTAACAAAATAATTTCTCCATCCTTCAGACATCCTTTTCAAAGCACCTTTTTCCTTCTTCATTAAAAGGAGGCAATTTCTTTAGGAAGAAAATTATCCCTTATCTGCTTGTTTCATGTCTATTACAGTTTTCAGCCATACATACAAAGCAAGATACCATTATCCTAAATCACATGAACAATGAACATCTAATTCACAGATATGTTCTGGTTTTAGCATGAGTGATTAAAACATATGAACAGCACTGATGCATTGATTTGTATCTAACATAACTTGACTGCATTCAGGTTCCACTGAAATTAATATGAAAAGTAAGCTGTGCCTAATGTAAGTTCCCTTGATATCAGTGGGAAATGTATGTGATAAACTGTCACCTTTATTGCACCACCTCTGGTACCCGACTTACCTCTTATCACATGGACATTTCTCTCAAAACAGCTTCCCATTGTCTCCAGTGTTGAATTTGGGCCCAATAAATCACTTCAGCAGCCATTTTTTCAAAACCAGACGCTTTGGAATTGAAAAAAAATGGCCACCTAAGTGACTTATGGGACCCAAATTCAACACTGGAAGCAATGAGAAGCTGTTTTGAGGGAAATGTCCATGCGATTAAATCAGCCTAACCTGAATTTGGCTCAAATTCAGAAGAGATAAGTTGGGCACCAGAGATGGTGTGATAAAGTCCTTAGTCTAAATCCAGTGCTTTGATTAGAAGTCATTAAGAGGTGCAATAATAACAGTTTTAATAAACTAACCACAAATATGTGTATTCATTACAATACCATTTTACATTTTTTGTTTTCCATTTCTCTAGGTCTTTCATGGTGATCTTTCGGTAACAAAAGTACAGATATTCAAATGACTTTGGGATATTTTTTGGATCAATGATGAAAGGATTATCGGGCAGTCGCAGTCACCATCATGGGATTGCCTGTGAACCACCATGTGACTCTTTGATCCATCACTCAGAGAGGAAGCCATATTTGTTAAATCCTATGGAACATCATCCTGCAGATCACTCTTACTACACTCAGAGGAACTCTTTTCAAGGCGAGTGCATGGTACCCTACAATGATCAGATTGCTAGCAGTACATTCCCTCGGAGACATTACAATTCCCATAATGAGCTTAAGGATGAGTGTGCTTTGGTGCCACATGGAACAGCTGGTAAAGGTAACCGTATCCCTGCCAATCTTTTGGACCAGTTTGAAAGACAGCTTCCTCTTAACCGAGATGGCTATCATACATTACAATATAAAAGAACTGCTGTAGAACACCGTAGTGATAGTCCTGGGAGGATCCGCCACTTGGTTCACTCTGTTCAAAAACTTTTCACAAAGTCTCATTCCCTTGAAGGCCCATCAAAGGGCAGCATCAATGGAGGCAAAGCAAGCCCAGAGGAGACACAAACTATGAGATATGGGAAGCGTAGCAAGAGCAAAGACAGGAGGTCAGAAGGAAAATCCAGATCAAATGCATCTGGATGGTGGAGTTCAGATGACAACTTGGATAATGATGTTTGCATTTACCATGGACCAAGTGGGGTTATGACTATGGGAAGATGCCCTGACCGTTCCACTTCTCAGTACTTTATGGAAGCCTATAACACTCTCGGTGAACATACTGTAAAGCCTTCCAGAAGCAATAATGATGTCAAATGTTCCACCTGTGCAAACCTGCCTGTAAATTTGGATGCTCCATTAATGAAAAAAAGCTCTTGGTCCTCCACGCTGACAGTGAGCAGAGCTCGTGAGGTTTACCAAAAAGCTTCCATGAACATGGACCAGACAGTGGTGAAATCAGAAACCTGTCAACAAGAACGGTCTTGCCAGTATCTTCAGGTACTGTAGTATGTATTACTGATTGCAGTGCTTATACTACTTCTGGTTTCATATACTGTATGCTTTTCCCACTAAGATGAGACTGTGGATGAAAAGATGACAGTGGGAGTTAATCTATATAGAAATTACGAATAAATCTGCATTTTGGTTGCTAAGAATCAGTGTTCCAAATGAATGCATACAATAAGGAATTGGTTCCCTTTCTTAACATGTGAAAAGAACAAGAGCTCTCTGAATAATTTGGGGTGATTAAAAAGGCACTCAAGACACACAAAACATCACAGCAGGTCACAAGGGAGCCAGAGGTAGTAAGGCTTTCATTTAGCATTACAGTTCCAATGAACTGTATATTTTCAATACATTCATTAGCTTTTGTGATCTTAGGGTTTATCTTTTATTATTTTGTGATGAAAACTGGAGACCCTTTGAACATAATGTTTTGTACATTGTGAAACAACCTATTATCTTTTTTGTCACATACCAAAAAAACAAAAACAAAACCCTCATGGAACAGTTATATGAGTTGCCAGATTGGTTATTCTAGTTATTGTTCCTTTAAAAAAAACTAGCATTGACTGGGGAAAAAAAGCAAAGCTGAAAGTCTGAAATTATTGAATGTTCTGATTATACTCTTTAAGAGTACATCACTTACTCCCTCACAAGCTGTTTGCAGTTAATAAAGCGTCACTATTTTTTACCAGTATTGTATCTTTAAATGTCAAGAATCAGATGTCTGCTGTTGGAGCTATCATACTGCTGGTTAATGTTTGTAGCAAGAACGTGGATCAGAAAATTAACACAATTTCAGTCTTCCAAGATCTGTGGATTTTTTTTTATGCATTTTATTTGGAAGCAGACATGGCACATCTAACGGTGCATGGGCAGTGGAATAATGTTAAACAAAGAAGAGAAAAGACCATGAGGAAAAAAGAGGTTTGAGCAAAGAAATCTTTGTTGTCGTTGGTTTTGTTTTTTAATTAGTCAGAGGCTTGCTATACTGTTCTGTTTGCTTGCTATTTAATTCTCTTTCTGTGCATTGTATATTACATATTAGTTTTCTCTTGTGTTTAGCTTTGGGAAACATTCTGTAGACTCTGAGGCACTTGAGTCCATACTTGGGTAAAGAAGAGGTTTCTGGTGCCCTCTTAAGATGTCTGGCTTAGTTATCGTTCAAATGACCTAGAAATGAAACCAGTGTGCCAAGTTGTAAGAGTTCTATTTTAATACAAAATCTACAGAATAGATTCATTTGCATCTAAAATTATAAAGAGGAGAAAACTTGCATGACATATATGAATTTTTACCTGTACATGTATCTGTTTTCATATAGATACCTATGCATAATACCTCAAGAATTGGGGAAGAATGCACTTGAATGGTGATCCTGTACAAGGGGAGGGAGAGTATTTTGTGTATCCAGCAACAATAACATTTTAAGCTAACTCTTTTTTTTTTTTTTAAAATAGCTATTTAATAGCAGCCACTTATTCATTAAGTAGCTTATCATGACCTAGTATGTGATCAAGTGATAGGAAAACAAATGAAAAAAATTATGCCAGCCTCATCTTTCATGAGCCACAGGGACTTTCAGATCATAATTAATTGACAGGAATAGACTCCTGAAGTAGAATTAGAGGGCATTATCTGTGCTGCTTGGCTGAATGTCCAGCAGTCCTCTAAAGCATTATGCAAAATAACTGAATGCTCTCTTGCCCATTTGACATGCCCTCAGAGTCTTGGTTGACTTTTAAAGACATGAACTACTTGCCAGATTTGAAAGGGATTAGTGTATGGTCAATATTTCAAAAGGGTTTGAAACAAATCAGAGAAATGTCTTAATGGGGTTTTTATTAGTACTCTGGGTATTTATTTAGTCTTGAATATTATCAAAATAAGAATGCCAAACTGAAAAGATGAAATCAGAATGTAGTGTTTTTTCATCTTTTAAACAACCTGCCATACCAGTACAAATATATATTTATTTAAAAACTCACATCTCTCTCCTCTACAGAAATGTGTACAGCTAGTGGTAGTGCATATGCAAAATTTTGAAACAAAACATATTCACTTCAAGTGAAATATGTTCAAATAGGTAACTTCCAAATGAGCCAGCGTGTTGCAATGGTCTGAGCCAATGGTCCCCAACCTGTGCTCTTTAAGGGCTTTTGGACTTCCACTTCTAGAATCCCATACTATTGGCCAACATGGCTGAGGCTTCTGGGAGCTGAAGTCCAAAATCTCTTAAAGGGCACAGTTTGGGGACCATTGATCTGAGCTATGACTCTAGAGACCAGGGTTCAAATCCCTGCTCATCCATGGAAACCCACAGGGTGACCTTTGGCAAGTTAAATTCTTGCAGTCTTAGAGGAAGGCAAAGACAAATATTGCCAAGAAAATTCTGTGATAGTTTCACCTTAATGTTGCCATTAGTCAAAAATAACTTGAACGCACACAACAACAACAACTTCCAAACAATATGGAATCCCTGACACATTGCTAAAAGAAAATTGCTTCTATATTTGTCATAGCTGAGGAGAGGAAACAAATGTTTAACAAGATGTAATGTCCTTGTGAGGAAGGGACCAGTGACTCTGTATATTTATTTGGGCTTCTTATAGGCATCTGGTTGATCTGGTTGATTTTTGGACTAGACAGTCTTGATCAGCAGACTTCTTGTCTTTTTAGTGCAGGAACCAAGAGCTAGTTCCACATGCCAGTGTAAAACTCTTTAGTCAAAATTACAGGAAACACTATAGCACTGAAGAGTTAATCACGTTTCCCATTTTTGTACGGAAGCAGTATGAATTACTGAAGTATATTTGGTCTACAGTGATGTGCCACCTTCTTTTTACTGGTCTCATATTGGACCCAAGGGCATGAAAACTTTTACCTGCAGTAAAAATCAGCAACCGAGGTTTTATTGAATACTGGCAGAAGGTAAAGCCCCACCAGTATAGTAAAGCTTTCTGTTGCCCATGTGGCAATCCCCATTCAGAAGGTATGGTCTCTGTTTAGAAGATAAAGACCTGAATGTTTTGCTAAACGAACAGCAATAATGTCAAATTGCTCATTCTATGATCTCTTCAGACATGGAACTAATCAGTTGAATCAATCTAGTTACCAGTTAATTTCAAATTTTCCTAACATGAAGGAACAATGAATTTTACTTTCTAACTGAAGTTATTGACTTACATATTGAAATGTTAGCATTAACTTGATTCCAGAATTATCAATTACATTTTTTATTGTTTAAATGAAAGACAGAGCTAAAGACACAACAAATATTACAGTTCCCAGTTCGTTTTTTAACCAAAACCTAGTTCTCTTGGATTTTTGCAAAACTACTACTTCTTTTGTTATAAATCCCTCAGGATTGGAAAAGTATAGTTTTTAGGCCACAAGATCCAAGCCACTTATTTTACTTCATAATTAGGTTATGATAATTCAGTTAATTCCCAGGTTAAACATTTTTAAACTGGAGGTGGGAATTGTGCTGTCTTTTAGATCTTGTGGAACAGGAACTCCCAGTAGCCATAACAGCACATCATGAGGAATGTCGGAAGTTGCAGTCTGTCAACATGATTCTCATCCCTGTTTTAAACCAATGAGAGTAGTTTGGGAGGAGACAGTGTTTGTATCCAGTTGGCCTTTCTCTATTATACCCCAGGAACCACACAGAGGCTCCTCATCTGTCCCAGGAAACTGTAACTTGGAAATTTTTAACCCTGAATATTTTGCTGGGATCCCTGTGGAAATCAGTAGAATAAAAAAAGGGGAGTAAATGGATGAGACCATATGAGAAAGGAGAAAGGGAAAACAAGGGAAGATTTTTTTGGTGATAAATGTAATTTTCAAAAATTAATGCATCTGTTTCTTCTCTCTATAGCTTAAAACTGTGATGGGATTTTTCTGGTTAATTCACATATGACTTTTAATGGAAGCATTTGATTTAAATTTAAACATAATCATTTTTTTTCTTTCCTGCTACCATGAATGCCATTTAATTAGCTTATTAATGATTAACTAAAGATATTAACTCTTTTCTACTAACTTTCCCAACTTTGGGTGTGTTGCATGAAAATATTGACTCAACAGCTTCCAGACAATCTGAATATGAGTAAGGAAATGTTCTCTATAAACAAAATTTAAATCTAAAAAAATGGAGAAACAGGTGGTTCTGTTAATTTGTGTGCACACACACCACACACACACTCATACATGCCTACATGCATAGCAATATCAAGTCAGTTCACTATGATAGATCCAGTAGGTGAATTAAATCCATATAAGATGGAGTGGCCTGTGGATCACAAGTAGTCCCCAGGGCAATTTTATGACCTCTAGACCTCACAAGGGTAATAAAATGACAAAAATATTTTTATTTGGAGGAGGGAAAATCAAAAACATTTTGATCTCCAGATTCACTCAAACACCTTCTAGGGGGCATGCGGGCATTTCTGCCACATTGTAGGCTTTTTACAACAAAAGTTGACCCAGGGAGAGGGTTTGGGTACCTGTTCTTTAAAAAGGCCTTCTGGGTCACTTCCTGATAAAAATAAAGTTTTTTCCTGTGCCTAACTGGGCCCAGGCTGCCAATACATAGCAAAGATGCCCTCCATACCATCAGAGGGCATTTGGGGGCAAACTATTTTTTTAATGGAAGGAGTGCAACAAGGAAATACAGTCCTCCAAGGTCTCCTGGGCTGCAGAAATAATGCAGTTTGACACTACTTTGAATGCCATGTCTCAGTGTTGTGGAAATCTGGGAACTGTAGTTTTGTGAGACATTTAGCTTTCTCTGTCAGATAGCTCTGGTGCCAGAACAAACTACAATTCCCAGAATTCCGTAGCAGTGAGCCATGGCAAAGTGGTGTGAAACTGCATTATTTCTGCAGTGCAGATGCAGCACTAATTTTCCACAGTAGCCGACCCTGATCTAGAGTTTGTTTTTTTAAAAACTGATAGTTTACTGGGAAATACATTTATAACAACTGGGACATGCACACTCTGTTATCATTCTATCGGATTACAGAGGTAATTTGAAGATGTACTTCTGGTGGTTCCACATGAGTGTGTGATCTACTTGCAGAATATCAATACTTTGGTTGTACAGTGGAACCTCGCCTTACACGGGGATCTGTTCCAGACCACCCCACATAAGGTGAATTCCGCCTATGCTCGAGCCCCATTATAGTGAATGGGACTTGTGCATGAAGTGGTGCGGCATGGCGCGTGCACACAGCAGCCACGCACGCCATTCAGTGTATTACGGTGCGGCTTCTGAGTAAATCGGAAGCTGCGTACGGCACGCCCACGTAAGGAGTCAGCTCTCCATATTTCTGGCTTTGATGAATGCATTTCCAGTTTAATCAGAACTAAATGTATCAAGGTGCTGAACCCTGTCCCCAAAATAGGGTCAACACCTTGGAAAGTTTCTTTAAAATTCTGATTCAGAGCATTCTATACATTCAGCCAATCAATCCATACTGGTGGCAGGCAGCAAGTATGCTTTTTCAGAAGCAAAAAAGTCAGAAAGAAATAATGCTATGGCACCAGCAATTAGCTTCAGACAGTATTTAAGAAAAGGTGAAACAGCCTCAACAGTCAGAAAACAGGGAGGTGATACTGTTAGAGAAAAAGATCTTTGTGATGGTTGATGTCTCTTGTTACCGGTGGTTCTGGACTGGTACCAACTGGAACAGATGCAGTCTTCTCAGCTACTCAGTATCAAAGTAACTTCCACACAGATTTTCACTCAAATGAGGGTTTATTAACTTTGTTGCTATTTACACTTTACAGCAGGCTACTATACCTCTATACTCTTTCAGAGTCCATGCTAGAAGCTCGAATGTGACATCAGTCTTTGTTCTCTCAAAAGATCAACCTTCCCACCAAGTGGACACACCTCTTTCCCATGAAGTCACCATGCTACACAGGAGCATAACAATAATACATTTGTTTATATTATGTCTCAGCACATGTCCTTGAAGACTTGCTCTTCCAGGCCTAGGCTTTCTGGCCTTCAACAGGAACCATTTTAAACCTTAGTTAACCATTGACACATCTGAACATTTTCAATACAATTTAGAAATATATTTTAACAGATACTTGTGCCTTTTAAGATAGTAAGGAGAGAAATTATTGAAGACAAGGTAGATTAAAAGGAAGCTGACATCAAGCATCAAGTATAAGAGGCTGTGCAGTCTGCCCCTAAGGGGTGGCCTGCTGCCGTCTCCAGCTGCACTGGATTGGGGCTGCAGCAACTGCACGCCACAGCTCCGATCTGGCTTTTGCAGGGCACGATAACTGCAGCACCATGGCTTTACGGCGCTCTTTCGACACTACATCCAGTCTGATCCAGCAGGGCTACTTTTATGTTTTAGATCCTCTCTCACCCCTCACGCTGACTAGAACCTTATCAGTGGAGAACAGTGTCAACAGCTAGAAGTTAAGGGAAAAAGACAGATTGATGCAAAACAGCTGTAGGCTACAGATCAGAGGTGAATAAGTCCTCCAAATATTATTGGACTGACCAGTTCTAGACAGCATAACAAATGGTGAAGTATTGTGGGAAGTGAAGTCCAAAAACATCTAAAGGGCCATAAGTGCCCATTCAATTTTTGATCCGCCTCTATGGTGGTGAGGGCACTGGTACCTATTTGCTAAGGTCTTTGTATATGAACGTTGATGCAGTGATTGAATGGTCCTAAAAAAAGTCTATTACTCAGATACATTTCGGGTGTTAACAGTGTGAGAGTATAGATAGAATGTTTGGACTAGTACTGTCTATTCAATGTTTGCTCAAGCCTTGCCTTCACCTTCCTGTGAGGCAGGGACCATCAGAGTGCTAAATGCTTCAGTAAATTGAGATATAGTCCCTGTCATCTGGAAAAATATAGAATTAGACCCTGTCATAATCTTATCTAGTTGTGATTAAAAAGTCCTATATAGGTTTTAATGGATATCAGTGGTGCTTAAGATGGGTGTTGACTAAATTGGTATGATTAAAAAGTCCCAGTTATTTCAGTACACTTACTCTAGGTACAGTAATACCTACTCTAGCTGGGTACTCTAGGTAAGATTAATGTTGGATTTAAAACACCTGTACTGTAACAGATTCTCACTATATCAAAATGTTTTAACAATGTATAGAGACTCTATATCAAGACTCTTTCCGTTCCGTTCTGAGCACAGAACAGAAGGAGCAGGGACAAGTGCAGAACAAGTGGGGGACGGATTTTGCTGCACGCACCCATCCCTCATTCATTCCGTTCCCCCCCTCTTCCTTTCTTAATCTGTTCCAGAGGGGGAAATTTTTGAGAACTGTTCTGAACAGTTCTCAAAAAGTGTTCCCTCTGGAACGGAATGGGCAGGGAAGAGAGGGGGAATGGAATGAGTGAGGGACGGGTAAGTGCGGTAAAATCCGTCCCCCACTCGTTTCCATTTCCTGCAGGACCGGGCCGAGAACCTGGTGCGATAAAGTTCACAGTCACAAATCTCCTATTTGAGCATTTGAGCACTTCTGGATTATGCTTATTATTTGGATTTGGCCGGCATTGAGGAAAAAGATAAGAAATCTGTTCTAGATCTTGGCCTTTGGGGAAAATCCATTGATTAGTCTTCTGGCTTCCTGTCCTGGTTGGATTTAGAGGCATCATTTTTCTACATTTTTGCTGCTATCTGACAGTAGGTTCCAGACAGTGTGTGAAAATATTTTTGCACTGCATTTTCCTCATTCTGTTTCACAACTTTGTAAATTGGCTGGTTAAGATCATCCAGAGATTTGACTCATACAGACCATACTCATAATTAGACTGATCACTCTGGTTTTGCTTTAAATCTAATCCAGTTGTGACAGTGGAGGTGCCAAACAAGTAGTTGGATTCTATAATAGGATGGATATGGCCCAAATCCAAACATGATGGAGATTCTGTTGGAAAGTGACTCAACATGCCAGAAGAGATGGTGTTCAGTTTGTGTTGGATTGCATTTCTTTTCAGAATGAGGTTCATACCACTGGAATATTTTTTAATCTGGCTGTGTTTTTGGATGCCCAGTCAACTGTGTGATGAAGGTAGCTTGGCAATACCAGCTATGGCCACTCTTGCACAGAGATAGGCCTGTATAGTTATCTGTGATCTCCTAATATCCAGAATGGGTTAATATAATGTTTGTATGTGGGTCTGTTTCAGTTGGTCCACAATATGACAGCCAGATTTAAACAGAAAGTTACCAACCCAGCTATTTCATGCAGAAGCTAGTAATAAGCTTCCAGTTTGTTTCCATGTTTAATTGGGAATCCTGGTTTGAACTTCTATGGTCCTGGGACCAGGGCATTTGAAAATCATCTTCCCTCATATAAATTGTTGACCCATTTCTGACTCCCAACTCCAGGAATTCCTGCTGCTTTCAGAAGAGAAATATGCGGCAACCAGTTTTTAAGCCCATTCTGTTTAGTGACCAAACTGATTATTAGGTCTAAGTGATGTATTAACTTATGTCTTCAGTAAGTCTTCAAAGGCAGCCTAAAGTACAACGCTCATGCTGCCTTCACACCCAAGGCCCCCTAAAGCCACCCCCACCAGGTATGACAGGCACACTGGCCTAGTCTTCCCATCAACTGGATCCAATCCCATGCCAAAACCACCAAAAGCTGTGACATAATGCATAACAGACTTACATGAATAAAGGAAGGGTGGATCAGAAGAAGAGCAAAGCTCAGCTATGCTTTTATGCACCTCCTACGATCCATGGCTGAAGATTTCAACTTCCTCCAGGAAAATCTTTGGCTGGTTTTGCTGCCGCCACCGAAGTGCACTAACTACGGGGATCCCTAGAAAGGGAGACAGCATGGCCTAACATGCTGTCTCCCTTCTCTTCCTAGCCCTGGACCAAAGTTTGGCCTCCCACGTAAGTCTGGGGCCATTTCTTATATCAAAAGATATTTGCCTCCTGATGAAAAGAGAGCAGAGAGGGGGTCAACCTAGTCTTCCATGGGATGGAATTCCACAGGCTGGGAGCAGCCACTGAGAAGACCTTCTCCCATGTTCTCACCAAATATGTCTTTGTTTTTCTAAAAGAAAGTCCTCCCTCAGAGATCCTAAAATACCTGCAGGCCTATATAGATATATATGTTTTTTCATTACCAAACGTTGATCCTCTATATGTTTTGGATTTCAGCTCTCAGAATTACTGACTGTTTGCCAAGCCAGCTAGAGCTTCTGGGAGTTGAAATCCAAAATACTTGGATGACCAAAGTTTGGGAACTACTGCTTTAGACTGAAACCATATATCAGCTTTATTAGGTCATAAATTAACCAGCATTTCAGATTATGCTGGAAATAAGATGGTAGCCAATGGAGTTTTTGCAATGCAGGAGTTGCACATTCCCTGTAACCAGCTCTGGACAGCATTCATGCTACAACATTTTGGACCTGCTGAAGGTTCTGAAGAATTTCCAAAGGCAGCCACATGTAGAGTGTATTACAATGGTCCAAATGGGATGCAATCAAGGTATGTGTCATTGTAGCTAGAACCGATATCTCCAGCAATTGGTGTCGCTGGCTCAGTAGTTTCAATTATGCAAATATGGTCCTGGCCAGCATTGAAACATAAACCCAAGGCTAAGTCCAAAAGTATGTCCAGACTGTGGATCTAAGATACATATAAGCACTGAAATGGTTTTACCCATAAACCTTTTTGGTGCTCTCCTTTGCTCTCTGTATATGAGGGAAATGGGAAAATTGGCTAAACCAGATGAGCTCAGTTTGTTTTGGTTTTAATAATAATAATAATAATAATAATAATAATAATAATAATAACAATAATAATAAGTTTTATTTACAAACCGCTTTTCCACAGTGATCAAAGTGGTGTACAAATAGAAATTGCAATAACAAAATACAAAATACAGACTAAAAATTGCAATACATAAATAAAACTTTAATAAAATCATTAAAATTATACAAATTAAAACCATTACATCAAATCCAAGCTAGCTGAGTGCAGTCGATAATACAGTACATATAGGGGGGAGTCACATGATATCAAAGAGCATCTGGGAAGGCTTGCCAAAACAAGAAGGTCTTAAGTCTCTTTTTAAAAAGATCCAGGGAGGTGGTGGAGTGGAGCTCATCGGGAATTAGTTTTACAGTCAGCCTTCCTTATCCACAGATTTTTTTATACACGGATTCAAGCATCCACAGCTTGAAAATATATTTTTTAAAAAGTATAAATTCCAAATAGCAAACACTGATTTTGCCATTTTATATAAGGGACACCATTTTGCTATACCATTGTATTTAATGGGACTTGAGCATCCGTGGATTTTGTTATTGACAGTGGGTCTTGGAACCAAACCGCAGCAGATAACAAGGATCCACTGTATTTGAAACATTTTATTTCTTTTTTTTAATTAAATATTTATTGGATTTTTTACATTAAAAAAACATTTCATCATACAACATACAACATACAACAGTCTTGACATTACATATAGGCAATAACAAACATCATAGTTAAACATATATTTGTACTTCCTGAGCTCCTGGTACTTCCTTTCTTAAAATGGAAATATTCAATTAGTTCAACTTGTAATTTTGTTGCAGCTTACTTGCTACTTTTCTAACTTGTTATTATGATAATACAAAATAACATTCTATTTTACAGATGCTTGAGAACTGGACTATCATACATCTAAATACGGTTTATATTTACAGAGCAGTATGTCATCATTAGTTTCCCCTTCATTCTCAGTCCCCATCTTTAAAGTATTCCCTTTGAAGAAAAGAGAGTATATGGTTAGTATTTTATCTCATAATTAACTGAGAGCCTTGAAATTATATTTGGTTCAAGATTCCCTAAGAATTAAATTGAAACATTTTATTTCTAAAAACTGTTTGTGATGGTGCTGGAAAAAGGTGCACATACAGGCCAAAGTAAAATAAGAAGCACATCCTTGAATTGGTTAGCTCTTGCTGTATGAAAATGGGTAGATGTGGTGTTATAGCACGAGACCCATATGTTGAGAATTGTAGTTGCAGGCAAGGCAAGGAGCTAGGAAGAATAAATGGCTGTAGAGTGGCTCTACTAGTGAATGCCTATGAAGGATCCTCTCTCCCCCCCCCCCCCCCCCCGAATTTCAGAAATAAAGAAGTTGTAAATATTTACCTCTTGTGTGTTGGAATTGTTACAATACAGCTGTAGCCATTTGCCATTTTATGCAACTGTCAGTGTAGCCATTCCCTTTTAATCTCTTACTCTTAACATGGAAAAATGATCCTGCTTGGATACTTATACATCCACTTACTTTATTAAAAGTATCAAAATCATTTTGAACAACCCTCAGAATACGTTTTGGGAAGTTTATTGTTCACTACATATTAATAGGTGGTATGCAGATATCTGTATTAGTATATATACAGTATTTTCTGGCATTTTACAGTAAAAATCTTTAAAAACTGCTCTGAGCAAACTTTGAAAAGTAACAAGATTTGTTACTATCATCATGTTTGTACATAGTCCACTAATGGCACTGAGAGGGAGCTAATCCAAGCCTTTGGCTATGTAAGCATTAATTATACTGAAAAACCTATTAGCAGACCAATAAAACTATTTGTACCACCCAGACTCTAACCTAATCTTTTTAAGAGACAGAAAGGACAGTCTAGTTTTTACTAGCATTAAAATATACAGAGAAAAGCCACTGCTTTATTATTTGGCAACTTAATGGTATGAAACCTGTGGAATAAATCCAAAATAAATTAATCAAACTTGTATTGGTTCTTCTACATAAGAATTCCAGACTGATCATCATGTTTTCTATCATCCATCAGATCTTCATAGTCTTCTGTGGTACCTTTGGGATGTGTGTGTGCATGCCTTCAAGTTACCTCTGGTGACCCCATGAATGCCATAGGGTTTTCTTAAGCAAGGAATATTCAGAGGTGGTTTTGCCAGTTCCTTTCTCTGATATGTAGCCTACAGCACCTGCTGCTCATTGGTGGTTTCCCATCCAAGTACAGTTTCCCTGCGCCATCGGCAGACTTTTGCGCACGTGGACAGCAAGCCTGGGGGACAAAATGATGGCTGTGTTGTATGTGCAGCGGCATGCACAGGAGCACACCGCCATTAAAATCAACACAATTTGAGGGCCCACATTTTTCCGCATACACTGGAGATGTGTGTGTCCAGAACACTTATACAAAGAGACCACTGTATAAACCAGGGCTTATTCTACTTAGTTTCCAAGATTAGATGGGATCTGGTGCCATTAGGTATTTAGGTCCAGTCCTTTGGGACATACTATGCCAATATAAGGCTGTTGCATAAAGTTGTATTCATTTATCATGGATAACAATAGACTGCCAAGATTATCTGTATCAAAAATAATGTCTGTCCAAAATGCAATTAACATGTTATTGTACAGAACAATAGAGATAGTTGGTCAGTTTGGATTTTGCTATTGTGGATCCTTTGTCTGTTGGAATGCAAATTAAATTGTATATGTTTATGAAGTGTATATAAATACACACACACACACACAGAGAGAGAGAGAGAGAGAGAGAGAGAGAGAGAGAGAGAGTCTCCATACCATACATCTAATTTTAATATGGTATTGGAAATCAACAGCATCTGACATAATTGCCCCATGGTACCAAATTGGGTACGGTTATCTTATAAGACACAGGTTAGAAAACTGTAATCAAGATAATTGTATACTGCTGGGATATGCATCGCTTTTTACTTTCTGTTGATAAAATTATAATGGAAAGCAATGAAATTAGTATTTGGTCTGATATTAAGCAGTTGCTGGGAACCAACTATATGAAACTTTCAGTATAACTTTTTCAGATCATTCTCTTTTCAAAAAATACACAGGAAAAAACCTTGTTTCGGGCGTACTAACTCAACGTGGTGTAGTGATTTGAGCATTGGACTATGACTGTGGAGACCAGGGTTCAGATCCCCGCTTGGCTATGGAAACCTACAGGATGACCTTAGGCAGGTCACACTCTCTCAGCCTTAGAGGATGGAAATGGCAAACACCCTCTGAAAAAAATCTCACAAAGAAAACCTCATGATATGTTCACCTTAGGATTGCCATCACTCACAAATAACATGAAGGTACATAAAAATAATTTGTCTCTGGCATATATACACCGTGCTAAACTTCTTTGTAGAAGTGGCAGCTAAACTAAACAAGCCCTTAACCAAAGCCAGTGAAGTAAGCTGCTACAAGGATTCTTATTGAAACCATTTGTTTCTAGATGTTACTGTTAACATTTTAAATATTTATAATATGGCAGTTTTTAATATTTATTTTTGGACATCCTCTATTGGCTACACTTATTATTTGATGAATAATCATGTACTAATATTGTTTAAGTGCTACTTGAGTGTGTTGATGGTTTTCTAACATTAATATTGCTGTATTAGGTTAGGGTCAAACTAAATTCAGCCTGACTTGCATTCTTTCCTATGTTTCCCAACAATGAAATGACAAAGTAACAATGTAACTGTACAATTCTGGGAGAGTTTGCCAGTTTGGAACTGGAAACCTCTGTTTTATGGTACTTCTGATGCTTCCCGAAAGTGATCCCATTAGGTGGTGCTGAGGTGGACTGCTGTTACATCTTATACTCTTTGGTTTACACAGTCACAGGGATCCATCTTAACCCCTTTGTATTTCATCATTCAGATGAAATCTTTGGTTAAGGTTATATCGATGACAGCCAACTCTGCGTTTTTTCCCCATTCCCAACCCCTCGGGAGATATTAGACATTTTGAACCAATCTTTGTGAGCAGTTCTGGTTTGGAAGAGGGGAAAAGGGTTGAAAATCAAAATATAGATATTGTTGGTTGAAATTCTACTGTCTTGGTTAGAGGTTCACAAACCAGGGTTTTGTTTTTGGAAAGGGCAGACATTTGTTCTGAAAAGGCAAGTATACAGCCAAGCAATCTTCCTGGATCTGGCATTGGCCCAGATGGCCTAGAGACATGTTTACCTTTGTTGTGGTGGTGATGGTGGTGTGGCTTCAAGTTTTTTCCAACTTATGGCAATCCTAAAGTGACCTATAAGAGTGTTTTCTTGGCAAGGTTTGTACGGAGTGTGTTTGCTATTGCCTTCCTCTGAGACCGAAAGAGTGCAACTTTCCCAAAATCACCCAGTGTTTTGACATGGCTGAGCAGGGATTTGAACCCTAGTCTCCCAGAGTCCTAGTCCAACACTCAAACCACTACCATTCTGCCTCTCCTTGGTACCTAAGGCTGCATCCACACTGGAGAAATAACCCGGTTTGGCACCACTTTAACTGCCCTGGCTCAAGGCTATGGAATTCTGGGAGTTGAAGTTTGTTGTAGGTCCCAGAGCAGAGCTCTGCTCCACTCCCCTCTCGACCCACAACAAACTCCAACTCCCAGAATTTACATAGCCTTGAGCCAAGGCAGTTAAAGCGGTGCCAAACCGGGTTATTTCTCCAGTGTGGATGCAGCCTAATAATAATTTCTGAAGCTTCTGTTTGTTTATCAATGCAACTCCTATCTAGGGAAACTGATTGGATTATTGCAATATTCTCTAAATAAGGCTGTCCACCTTTAAAGATAGCTTGTAAACTACAGTTCATTTGAAAGCCTGTGAAGCTGGGAAAAGCCAGACAGTAAGATAAGGTACTTTAGTCTTGTTGATCTTTTAAAGTGCCTAGGTTTTAATGTCAGATTCAAGTGTCCTGTTGTCCATAGGATACTTTATTGGCACGTATGAAGACTAGGACCTTCTCAGCAGTGACACCATGATGTGGAAATCTCTCCCCAGGGAGTTCTGACAGGCTCCTTCCCTTTCCATTTTTGGGAGAGTATTTGAACGCATTTTTATCTTGGAAGGTTGTTGTTACTGGCTTCATTATTTTTAAGGTGGTTGGTTTCTAACACTATTTATTCTAGTGTTTTGTTTGGTTTTTAAAGTTATATTTTATTGTTGTTTCCTCGTTGCTTTTAATGTAAGCTGCTTTAGAAAAGTATTTTGAAAAGTGGGGTCTAAATAATAAATGCAACTAACTTTTCTAAGCTGTTAAAATCGATGTGTCATCAGATAAAGGTGTGTTCAAAAATATCAGTCAAATGAACTGAGTTTAAAATAGATCACAATGAAAATCCCACAAGGTTAAATCTAATGGTTTGGAGAGATTTCAGAATGTTATATGAGCTTTAATTTGGAACATTTTGCATATATTTCTGAGGGCTGTGGAGTTTATATGTTTTGTGTGCATCATGGCTAAGGGTTGCTATTACCATCTGTTGTAGCTGAGAGAAATCAAATTAACTAGTGGTTTAAAAATATTCTTGGAGCGTGTGCCACACACTTGTATGCATCGTATAAGAATTATTTTCATACAGATGTATTCTTAAATTCTTTATATAATGTGGGGGGGGGGTTTAATCTCCAGTTTTGACAATAATCAAACATACATGCCTAACTCATATTTCTTCATATCTTTTTGGTGCATTTCTGTATATTTTACAAGATCAGTCTTAGTAGCAAGCATAAAATGTGCTCTTTTTCATTTTTCTAAATGGCTGTGTCAAGGAAAAAGACAGTAGTGAGAAGAAGTCACCATTTGAATGGTTGTGGCGGGTGGCATTAAAGCAGGCATAAGGTTAGCTAATAAATCCCAAATTGTCAAGGTCTGAACTAAGATCTGCATTGTTTTTCACTTGTGTAATTTCATTTCATTAAGTATTTGCATACTAATAGAAAGCTCCAGTTACACGTCTTCCAGTGTGAGTGATGTCCAACCACTCCCCTCCTCCCCAGATCTAGTGTTTACTTCCAAAGTCACCCACATTTGCATTGGAAAAGCCCAAAAGGAGCTTAAATGTTCTCAGCTGCAATAAACCATTACAAAACTGAGATGAATAATGAACTTATTGTGCCACAAGGACAGCCTGCTTAGTTTTTCACCTTACAAGGTAAGCTCATAGCAATTATAAGGGGAAGGAAACCTTAGTGCATAAAGAAACTATTTTAGGAGAAGGTGCAATTTATTTTGCAGTTTTACCAGTGTGTGAATTTATTATGAGCACTCTTGCATGAACATCACCCTTTTCCCCCTTTTATTGTAGGCTTTATTTTTAGTTTGCCTTATTTAGAGCAAGGGTTCTTTTCAAACATCTCCAATAATACTTCAGTGATTTTTGTTGTTGTTGCTATGGAGATAATTAATTGATTTTATCACAGTTAGACTAAAGTAAATTCAAAGGAAAATAGGAGACCATGTTCCTTACACTGCCAAATATTATTAAATCATTAATTGCTCACAGTGTTGCAATGAATAAATTGTCTGTTTTGTGAAGGAAAACTAAAAAATAATATTTGAGGAAGGAAAAGAGAATTCCTTTCAGATTGTTATGTTTTAATATATATCATAGATCCTCAGTGCACATATGGGCAATGGAAAGGGTTTTATCATAATTGTAAAAGTTTTTTTTGTTGTTGTTGAAAAGGTTAGCAGTCTTGTCTTTTTATTTTAATTACAGTTTATTTGCATTAAAATATACACTAATTCTTGAACTCTGCATTGAATTTTCAAACTCTCCCCAAGAAGACTGCACACCAATTTCCATTAATAATCTCTTGAATAACACAGTATACTCTCAGCACACAATTTTATTTCATGATTGAAAGATGAAAAAGTCATTTTAATAAAACTGAGAGTTTTTCTTGCTGAAAGAGAGATTTATCTTAATTTGTTTTCTCTCTTATTGCTAATCCTCATTTCTGTCAGTAAAAATATAGCCTTCTGTTAGTGTGGGATTCATTCATGCTTTAATAAGCAAGTGTGGGATTATCATTAGAATATTGAACTAGAACCAGGGAGTCCCAAATTCCAATTCCCACTCAGGCGCAAACCTCTTGGGGTGATCATATTACTTCTCTCAAGCTAGAGTATCTCAGAGCTTTCTTATGAAGACAAATAGAGCAAGACGATAACAATGTACAGCAAGCTGAACTGCTGAAAGAAAGGATAAGATACATATTCTGGAAGTTAATATTAATAAATTATTTGAAGTATTATTATAATCTTTGTCATATGCAACCTGTAAAATAACTGAGGTTTTCTCCATTTGTTCAAATGGTAGTGCATCATTCATTGTTTGTATTAGTATAGTATTTGACAGTCTTATTAGGTCAGGATATACCAGTCAAATGCCAGCATCAGGGTTACACCAGGAGTATATTTGAGCTATCCTGGCAATAAATGCTTTTACAATGAAATCAGGGGCATCTGTATAATAGGCTCTCAGTGGGCTATTGTAGGTAGATATATGTTGTGTAGTGCAGCATGCAAAAGTTGGATTCTTTGAGACAGAGAAAACATGGCCCTGTTAGAACTGACAGAATGTATATGGTCCTTTCCAACATATGTAATCCTTTCTAACTGTATAGATAGCTTGCTTTGCTTTGGAACTTTCCATTCTTGCTTCAGGTACACATTGTGCACATCTGTCAGTAGCAAGGCTTGTGCACATTCTCTCTCTCTCTCTCTCTCTCTTACACACACACACACACACACACACACACACACACCCCATAAATTTAACAAGTGTGTAATAGTTTGGGCTAATCCTACAGCTGTTATCCGCAATGGCTGTTTCCACTATTCTCTGGCAAATACACTTTCCTGTTGTCTGTACATTCATACCACATAGGACAGGGCTCCTTGCATGTGCTGTATACATATAGAACTCTTCCTTGTGAGTGGGATGCTTTGCTGCAGGGCTCACTATTGCCAAGAGGCTAACCGCATGAACATATTCACCTACTTTTTTCAGTGCGTAAGAGAGATTATTTAAACCTTCTAAAGTCAGTATGGAGCCCTGGAGGCATAGTGGTTAAATGCCAGGACTTCAGCTACAAGGTTGTGAGTTCAGTCCCAGGGCACCAGCATTGACTCAGCCTTCCATCCTTTTGTAGCTCAGTAAAATGAGCTTGTTGGGAGCAATTGGCTTACAGATTGTAAGCTACTTAGAGAGTGCTGAGTTCACTGATAAGCAATATAGAAATGTAAATGCTATTGCAGTTGCAGTTGCTATTGTTATGTGTGTGTATGAAGACTGGAATTGGCAACATTCAGTATCTGGCCCAGCTTCCTCCTGTAGCAGTTCTCATATCTGACTGCAAGCCTCTGCTGTTATATCCAGTCACTGATCAGATATGAGAGGCTATTTAAAATGGGCAAAGCTATTGATTGGAATTAGTTTCAATTCTGAGTTTTCATTTGAAGTGTGGAAGTTCTTGTGTGGAACTGAGCTCTGATTTGTCACCCAGGAAATTTCAGTGGGAGTTACTCCAAAGCAGACATGCATAAAATCGAGCTATGCTTCCATGCCTGAAAGCTGTTGGACTGAGACCCGAGTTGTATTTTCTCTATTTGGTGGGAACATGTTCACATTACATCTGATCATCCCAGGTTTGTTTTGCCCCTGCCTTTAGCTCCATCCATTGCTGGAATGTGAACCCCTTCTTCCAAACATTCCTAGATTGTAATTTGGCTACTGAATGAAAAGAGCATCTTTGCCTGTGTTACAAGAGAAAAAGGTTTATTTTTTGAATTTGTATATATAAATTCTTAAAGTCTATAAGTGCTTGTAAAACAGAGTGCATTATTTTAAAATCTGGGCTGTTTTAATCATTTTAATGCATTTTGTATTTATTTGGTGATAATTACACATTTTGGATTTATTGTAAAAGTGGAACAGTATTCTTTACATTTTCAAATTTAATGGATAAATTGTGTAGACTTATGTCAACACAATTTATCCAAGGGTTAGCAGACTTGTTGGAGAACTGAATGGGCATTGACCAAAAGATGAGAGTAAGAAACTACATGCAAAGATCTGGTGCCACAGGATGAAGTAGAAGGTCTTGCTGAGCAGCTTTAAGAATATTTAGGATCCATAGAATTTTACAGCTGGAAGAAACTGCAAGGGTCATCTAGTCCAACTCCTTGCCATGAAGGAATACACAACTAAAACTCTCCTGAGAGATGGCCTTAGAAGGATGCCTTCTAAGCTGAATGTGTGTGTGTGTGTGTGTGTGTGTGTGTGTGTTGACAAGCAAGAAATGTTAGGTTAAGAATGAGAACCACATGTATCTTGCCACATGACATGAGCATCATTTCAAAACTCACCAGAGTCTCTGAGGTGATGTACAGTGGATAAAAACATATAAAATATTGAATATCTGAATAAAAGCAGATTAAAAACTCCTCTTTAAAACAGTTTGTAAACCGCAGGCAGTTAAAACAGGCAAGTAGCTATCCCTAATTTAAGAACAGAAGGCTATGTGAAGTAGCACAGTGTTAGCTGTCTACTTGAAATTCAAAAGAGATGGAGTCAGCCTGACTTCCCTTGAGAAGGAATTCCATAGTCAAGTGCTTCTACAGAGGAAGCCTTACTACGGGTACCCACTGACCAAGCCTTGCATTGTGCAGGCATGTAACTTGGCATTTGTATTTTATTGTCTTCCTGTTCCTGTTTTTTGTAGTAATTTTTTTAACTGTTATACTGTATTTTAATCCTGTATTGAAATGTTTTATAAATTTTGTAAGCCACCTTGATCATATCCATGGAAGGGTGGGGTAGAAATAAAATTTATTATTATTATTATTATTATAGCCTCTGCTGAGGATCTTGGCTTTAGGGCAGACTTAAATGGAAGGAAGTGGTCTTTCAGGTATCTTGGCCCTAATCCACTTAGGGCTTTATAGGTCAAAACCAGGAGCTTGAATTGAATTTGGAAGCAAATTGGAAGCTGGTGCAATTGTTACAATGCTAGTATTATATGGTATCAAAACAAACAACTGAGAATAGTTTAGTGACTGCTGTAGCTTATTTTCAAAGGTATTCCCATGTAGACCACATAGCAGTAATCTAATGTAGGAGGTAATAAAGATATTAAGCACTGTTGTCAAATTGGGTCTCCCTAGGAAGGGGCACGGCCAGTGTAGCAACTAAAGGTGGGCAAAGGCAGTTACATGGCCTCCAGGGGCAGTGCTGGGTCCAAGAGCACTAAGCTATGAGCCTGATCTTTCAGAGGAAGTGCAACCGCATCCTGAACAGGTTGTACTGCCAATCTCAAGTTAACCTTCCAGCACAACTTCCATATAGACTGAACATTAGTTTATTCACCCACATCAGATCTTTCACTGCATCCAACCAATGATTCAAAACTTCCACAGCTTTCATGGTATCAGTTGTAAAAGAGGGGAAGAGTTGGATATTATCAGCATTTTAATAGCAACCAACCCAAAATTCCAGACAACTTCCTTCAGTGACTTCATGTAGCTGTTGAAAAGCAAGGGGAGCAGTCCCTGTGGTTTCCCAAAGGCTACTAGTCATGATGGTGAACAGTCATGAGGCTGAACAACAGTTCCCAAGAAGCCTGGAGATGGGATACCACCACTTGCTCTAAGACCTTCAAAAGGGGATATTAGAAACTTGCTAAGATTTATCTAGAGTGTTGAGGTCCAGTGAAAGTTTCTTCAACAATGGTTTTACAGTTGCTTGTTGCTGATAGATTGGAATATAGCCCCTTTCAAAGAAGCATTTACAACTTCCAGCACACAGTTACTCAGCCCTATTCAGTACTATTCAGCCAAGATGGACAAACAAACGGTTAGGGCAGGGGTAGGCAACCCTTTTGAGCCGGGGGCCGGGTTGCTGTCCCTCAGACAACTGGGGGGCCGAAGCCAAAAAATAAATAATTTTTTTTAATTAAATAAATAAATAAACTAGGACAAATGTAGGACAAAATTTCCAAATGGAGGGCACTTTTAAAATAAAAAATGGAGGACACGCAAAAAAAATTGCTGATTTTTTTTTAAAATGTTAAGATAAATGCATGTTTCTGAGGCTTCTATAGACAATTGCCCCACCATGCCCCTCGTGCGAGACTCCAAAGGCTCCGGCGGCAATCGGCAGCAGGACCAGGCTGGGGCCGGTCCCAAGGCCTTGCCAGGCCGCATCCGGCCCGCAGGCCGCAGGTTGCCTACCCCTGGGTTAGGGGCTTTCTTCTCCAAGCAACTCATTCATGTCATCATGTTGAACATATGGAAACTACTGTATGTAGAGAGCTCTTGTAGCACTTTTGAGACTAAATGAAGGGGGGAAATTGTCAGCATGAGCTGCCATAGATTTAAGTCTACTTTCTTAAATAGATGTCTCAGTTATCTCCCCAGATTCTGTCTTCAATGCAGAAAATAAATCTGAGCAATTTTCTCCTTAGGTTATTAGATAATATTAGTGTCCAGTTCTGGTTACAGTTGGTCATATTGAATGATATGCAGGTAAAGAGATCTTGCAACTAAGAATTGTACAGAGCAATATTTTCTTCCTGAACACAAGGCCAGGGTAAAAAGAGGAATTTTAAATATAGATTTACAATATATGTGCTTGCATTTTCCATCCACTCCTTCATTCCTGCAGTCATTTGAGCTCTCTGATTTTGCCTCTGTAAAGTCTTCACTCTGGTCCGGTGCCTGTCTTCATAAGCTAGGTTTCAGTGGTCCCTCCATTATTTTGTCTCTACTCACCCCTCTCATAGCTATGCAGTTCTGACCTAACAGATTATTGAAAAGTACAGGATTAGAATTTGACTTTCTTCACAACTTCAAGGTGGTTTTAGCATAGGGTTTGGTGGGGGAGACAGGGTTTGTGTATCTGTCAGGCGTGATAAGCCCTTACAGGACTTTGAGGTGTGGCCAACTTAAAATAGGTGGCTGTGCTTCACACCCGGGTGGCAGAAGAACCATACTGTGGTTTCCACCCATGTAGAACTGTGTGTCTGTAATTCCAGACATGTACCCAGCAGGTGGCCTAGAGCGAGTTTGTTTCCATCGGCAGGCAGACAGGTTTACTGAAGCTTGGACCCAGATCCAGCTGTAACCAATAAAATTATCCCTGTTTTCATTCTAGCATGGGATGTCATATTCTACTATGTGTTGTTGGTAAAAATAGCCTTGTTTGCAGTTGAATATACCAACTGGAAGACTAGCTTGATTTTTTTCTTAGGGATTAGTACTGTGTACATGGTTCTATCATCTATTAAATATATTAGTTTATTATGAAAGTCATCATAAGTCTCCAGTACCAGCCTGTGTAAGAAAACTGTGTTATGAAAGTTGGAATTACATTACTCTTTTCTTTCATTCTTTTAATGGGAATGCTCTAGCTGGAGATCCTGCATTGAAATCCTCCCTACATGCATTGGAGATTCTCATTGTGCAAGCAGGATATTTTTCAAAACTGAAGAAAGCAGGTCAACCACTTCCATATCATGTTCTGTGTGTGCATCCAAGGCAACAGAATTTTCCATTCTGTTTATTATGTTGTGTGAGTGTTAATTTTTCTTACATTGTAGTTCTTCCTTATATGCAACCACATTTTTTCTGTAAGCTAAGAAAAAGAAGGAACATCTTCACATCTATCACCTTTGAGTCATCCAGAATTTGCAGTACACAGCAATCATGCCCCAAGCCTTTCTTGCCTGGGTAGTAAAGAGAGTCTTTAGATGGTTTGATGTATTAAATAAAGAGGTCCCTCTCTCCTTTGTAACAGACTTGAAAAAAGCTGAACCAGTTCAACTACCTTTGAATCATTACCTTTAACTATATCTCTTTCTTAGCCAGACTAGTGCCAGGCTATTTAGCAAGCACCCACTCACTACTTTTGAATCATAGAAGCTGCTGCTTAGGCTAAAGATTTGATACCATCTATTTATACTATTCTCTGAACGCCATTTTTAGGTGACAGCCCTTTCATGTACAGGCAGCGAAGAAGAATTTAAATGAGTCTGTGGAGGAAGACAATCTAGTTGCATCTGAACATCTTTCACAATCTTATTGATCAGTACAAATGTAGAAGCACAATAAACATTCTCAGTAGGTCTTACTTTGTTTCTCCTTTATCTAAAGCCATCTTGGGAATCATTGCTCTCCAGGCATTTTTGGACTACAGGTCTCACCAGCCCTCGCTGGTACAGCTAATAAGGAGGAATGATGGGAATTGTAGCCCAACAACATCTGGAAGCCTGTGTGATTCCCACTTCTGATATAATGCAACAAGATGAGAGTACATAATGTTGGAAAGAATATGGGCAAATTGATTTCAACTTTTGTAGAAGTGTATGAGTTCTGGAATGTCATTGATAATTGTTCCCAAGAATTTCCCCACATTATATGACAAGTAACACCTGAAAATATGCTGCTGCTTCTTTTTGAACTTAATAACTCTAAAAATCTACATAAAAATCATCTTAAGCAATTGTACATGGCAATAAAGGTGTGTATGATATGTAACTCCAAAGCAAACTTACAAACTTGCAAAGTAAAGCAAATATTATCAGCAGTGAACTAATATATGAGAAAAAAACAAGGGCAACTCATTTTAAAACAATTTTATGGCATTGTGGTTATGAAACTTGTGAGGTTTCTGATAAATTCCAATCAAGTATGGATACTTTTTTTTCTGACTGTGATTTGTCTACACAGTGTTCACTTCTACGTTCAATACTAGTGAGCTTCTCCTTAGACTATTTTATACATATGTTGCCTTTCAAGTTTAGCTGTGACATATTAAGGACCGCAATCAGTGAGTTTCTTTTTGCCCTTAATCAGTGGTCTTATCATAATGTAGTATTCATCTTTCCTTTTGTTTCCTATGCTTTTAACTGCATTTCAGAATAACATCTCATGTTAAAAAGGAAATAAAGAAAAGAGAATTATTTGTGCATAAAATAATAGTGTGTTTTGTCTGTATTGTAGGTTCCTCAAGATGAATGGTCTGGGTACACTCCATGTGGCAAAGATGATGAGATCCCATGCCGACGAATGCGTAGTGGTAGTTATATCAAAGCCATGGGGGATGACGATAGTGGGGATTCTGATACCAGCCCAAAGCTGTCTCCAAAGATTGCTGCACGAAGGGAAAGCTATCTCAAGGCCACCCAGCCATCACTTACAGAACTCACCACCCTCAAGTAAGAAAGTTTTAAAACAGCCATTTGTAAAGGCATAACATTTAAACTGAGAACTGAAACTGGGATGTCTGCATTAGAAACTATGGGGTTGAACAGGGTTGAGTACAGATTGTTGTTGTTGTTGTTTTGTGACTTCAAGTTATTTCCTGTTTACAGCAACCCCAAGGTTTGGGGTTTTCATGGGATTTTCTAGGCAGGGTCTTTTTAGATGGGGTTTGCTATCGCTTTCCTCTGAGGCTGAAAAAAAGGACTTGCCCAAGGCAACTCAGTGGTTTTCAGGGCTGAGTGGGCATTTGAACTCTGGTCTCCACACTACACCACGCTACAGCACAGTAGCTTTTAGTACAGAAGTACTGGCTGTAATATTGCAAATAAGGGTTATTTACCTCCTTTGCCAGTACATATACTGGTGTATAGTCCAGATCGGATGTGTTAAGCCTTGCTAAAAGTGAGGTGATATCTGCCACATTTTGAAACTTTTACACTAGAGGTAGACAACTGGTTTCAATCACTTTCAGAATAACTGTTAGAGGTTGGCCAAGTATTTAATGGATCTTATAGCACCTTTGTGACTAACTGAAAGAAAGAAATTGGCAGCACGAGCTTTCATAGGCTTCAGTTTACTTCCTCAGATGCATTGGCCAACTTCTTTCTTTCAGTTAGTTGCAAAGATGCTACAAGATCTCTCTACATACTATTCTAGAGACCAACATGGCTATATCTTCGAATTCAAGTACTCAAGGGTTTACTTTTGGGTTCTTCAAGGGTTCTACATGTATGTAAAGTAGCTTGAAAATGAGATGAAATTAATTAAGGGTTAGTTATTCATTAAATTTTATAAAATTCATTAAAATCTTACCACTCATTATTAGCAAATAAAATTGCTCCACTCCTTAATTAATTATCAGTAAGTACTCAAATGTATGTAAATTGATAACTATTGATTTTAACTTAAATAAACAAAACTAACCACGATATTGACTAACCCACTGAATATAGTGCATTTAGCAGTTTGATGCCCTCTAGTTCAGTAAGTGAATACCAGTTTTCAAAATAAGGAAGTGAAATAATAATAATAAATCTGGGTGTACTGATGGACCACAATAAAGATTCTGGAGGCCACATGTAGCCTGCAGACCATATTTGGCCCACAATTACCTGGTATGAATTTTATAAATGAAATTAAACCCAACCCATCTGTTCCTGGTCTGTTAGTTTATAGCAGACCATATGCATTATGTTTCAAGCACATGGTTATTCTCCCTTGTGGTTCAAATGGATTGCATAAATGTTTGCTGCATTGTATTACTGCTTTTTAAATCTAAGGTTTAGCACCATGTCTCATTGTCATCAGATATCCAGTTGGCTGGGATGCAGGATGTGGCCTAGATTGTAGGACCCTGTACTTTAGAAGACATGCTTAGTCTCCTCTGTTTTTTCTTTTACTTTTCAGTGAATTCCCCTCTATCACAGCCTTTGGGCTGATTTGATTTCCGTGACACTGTTATCAGTTACATTTTTACATCACTATATTCTTTAAGCCCTGTTTCCTATTACTAATATATATTGCGTTGTGGTGTATAATCCATTGGACTCAATGTGAAGACAAATGATGAAATAAAAATATTAAACAGGTTCACATTTTTATAGGTATGTGTGCGTGTGCATGTGCCTTTATGTCACCTGTTGACTTATTATGACCTCATGAATTTCTTAGAGTTTTCTCAAGCAAGCAATACTTAGAAGAGTCTTTTCCAGTTCCTTCTCTTGAAATATATCCTACAGTATCTGATATTCCTTGGCTGTCTCCCATCTAGACACTAACTATAGCTGACCCTGCTTAGTTTCCAAAATCAGATGGGACCTGTGACCTTAAGGTATTTAGGCCCTATACTATACATTTTTACACTGTAGTATAAAAAGTGTAGAAACGATTAAGAAAACACAAACCGATATTCTTAATCCTAGAGACAAATATTTAGGAAGATCAAGCTATTACTTCCGGTATAGGAAAATGTAAATGTCCTCTGTTTCAAGGGTATAGGCAAAACAAGGTCTATAGGCTGCATCCAGCCTACTCCACCTTTCCCTAGAGCAAGTTTTCTATTCTTTTCATTATGACTGGCTGGTAAGTGAACCAGCATATGGCTGTTTTTGAACATCACCAAGGAAACTGCTTTCTCTGTTTCTTTGGTTACATTGGGAACCATGACATAAGTTCCCCTCAGAGTTTTGAAGTCTTTATGGTTACTTTTTATTAATAAATCAAAATATTCACAGATCAGCTTTGTTCATTTTGACAAAGATTCTCACCAAAATGTCCAGAAAAAATCCTTGTAAAATTGTTTTCTTACTAACAATATACATAGTTTCCAACTGTACCAATTTGGCAGAGACAGTTCCTGTTAATCCTCTGACATCCCACTTTTTCAGCTACTTTTAAAATGTCACAGTTTCTCTCCTTTGTCCTCAGGCTTACTTTAGTTGCTGCAAACTGAGTTCAAAGTGCTAAGTAATTTGCATTCAATTAACTCAGCAAAAGGGAAGAGCAGAGGAGAAGATAGAATCTAACCCTCCCCAGTAGGTTCAGGCAAATGCTAACTACAGTTTTGCCTCCACACTTGCAAATTTGATTAATACAGTCGCCCCTCCTTATCCAACTATTTTTTTTAATCAACGGGATCAAACATCCACAGCTTCAAAATATTTTTAAAAAGGTATAAATTCCAAATAGCAAACCTTGATTTTCCATTTTATATAAGGGACATCATTTTGCTATGCCATTATATTTAATAAGGCTTGAGCATCCACATTTTTTGTTATCCACGGGGGATCCTGGAACCAAACCCCAGTGGATAACAAGGACCCAATGTATGTTCTCTCTAGGAATATCTAGGTCCTCCAGCATGTCTCTTTGGCCAACTTTCACCAGACACTAGAGGACCTAGAGAATCCTAGAGAGGCATTTGTAGGTCCTCCAGCCAAATTCGACTTTCTTCCCCCTTTCATTGGGTACCTGTGTTCCTAACCCCAGCAAATGTGGAAGGGCCCTGTATTGCATGCATTCCTAGCTTGTGTGTTCTTCCTCATTAAAACCTTTTGCCATCTTGACCACATTCTGATGTTGCTGGCCACATATGTCCCAGTTTTCATCTGTAAAGTATTGTAGGGTACACATTATATAATTTCAAAAAAAAATCACATGCTTGGAGTGCTACACTAAGCACACTAACTGATTGGAATCCCATTTTCAGGAGAAATGTGGTACTGTATATAAATTTATTAGACAAATAAACAAGCAAGAGAGATACTATATTCGAATAGCATAAATGCTAATCCTAAAGGGTTAAAATAGATCAGTATGAATAATGAAACTAATTTTAGTAGAGAAGTTTTTGTTTAAAAACTTTTAGAAACAGCATAAAGAACTCTGTTGATAATTTTCAGCTTAATAAAAGTACACTGATTTAACAATGGTGGGGGGAAGCTCAAATTAAACAGATGTCAGATGTAGGTGTATGCTGCAGAGAGAAAGTGTTAGTACTTTCAGAATTCTTGTATTTTATGTTCACTTTGGTTTTAGTGGCTTAGCTGGTACAGTCCATGGGGCAACCGTGGAGAATGGGCAGTCCTCCGTATGTTATTGGACTGCAACTTCCACCCATCCTACCCAGCACAGCCAATGATGATGAATTCTTGGAGCTGTAGTCCAACAACATCAAGAGAGTCCCATCCTTGTCACAGAACATGGACTGCCGCTGAGAAAGTCCTTCTGTGCTCATTTGGGGTCCCTCAAACCATTCTCAGTTCTGAGAACTTTTTCATAATGCCTTCCAAATTCACAAAGGACAGGTCTCCTTTCTCCACTTAGGAATGCTGCATTAGAAAGGCATTGCAATATGATTGCTATAAGATTTGGAGGTGGGTGAGAATTATTGTACACTTTTCACCTAGTTTCTGTACTAGGAAAAACATTTTCCCACTCTGGGTCAAACTGCACACTTTCCCAACCATGCTGTTGTTGCTCATGTTCATTCTTTTATCAAGAGCAGTGGGAAGACCAAGAGTTTCATTATCAATGTTGCCTTTTACAGGAATATAAAATTAGAGCTCTGCTGTGGTCACCTTATATAAGGAGAAGCTTGTTTTCTATTTTTTTCTGATTCTCTCCCCCATTACCCTACCTCACAATCTCCCTCCTACAAGCTGTTCCCTATGACATGGTCTCCATGTGGTTACAGAACACATTTTGAATGCTATAGTTAAAATTCTGAATAAAACACAGCTTGCTGTGATACTGAAATCCACACCTCCGCTGATCTACACCCATTATCCTACCAGGAAGTGAGAAGCTGGTTCTTTCTTCAGATGGCAACATTTCCCTGATTTTTTTAAAATATAATTTTGAAACAAGTAAAGCTGTTCTAACTAAAATCTATTTTCCTCCTGCCCATGAAAGTTATAATGAAAAGAAAAAGATTATCCTAGTTTCAAATAGTCAATTAAAACCTGTTAACCAATTTTAACAAAATCATGCTCCAAACTATTGCCTTGAATAAAGAGACTTCATTAATAAACACTAGTTTTATAAGTATGTATAGTAATGCAGACATGACTTCTAATGTTTTCTTGGGTACAATTTACATGCTAAATGTTTGAGGAATATTGCTCAAGGTTCATCTATTCAGTCAGAAGAAATATTATTGCATATGCATAAAGCAATAGAAATATTTTTGAAAAAATTAGTTGCAGCCAAGCCAGACACCAGTGTCTTAGGATGGAAGGTGCCCTTCCATGGGCATCAGGTCTCCTTTTGCTTATGGAAGACCTGTTTCACATCTCCTAATAGAAAGATTCATGGAAATAGATAAACTTCATCCAAACACAGTGTTCCACTTATGCAAGATTATAACCCTACTTTTGTTAAGAATTTCCAAGATGTTTAACATTTTTTGTAACACAGCCATTAACACTATAATGACACAGCAATAGATACTTAAATAGTTAATGCATTTAAATGTCTAAAAGGCAAAACATCAAAATCCCCCTCAAAACCCCAATAACATATATAAGTGAAATTATTTTTAAAAGTAATAAAACTAGGAAGACAGAAATAAAACTTTTGCATTTCTGTTTTTGAAAGATATGGAGAACATACGATGTCTTGGCACTCAAAAACAAGTAAAGCAGATGCCTTTTGAGTGTTCCCAGAGATTGTGCCATAGCTGTGGCACCTACTAAAAAGGGGATTTCTGTGGCTGCCACCCACCTCAGTTCTGAAAGGAGCAGCAGGTAGATCAGGATTTCTGATGCAGATACTAAAGAATGAGAGGAGGTAAGTCAGGTAGGTGGTGTGTCTCAGAAGGTGGCAGTGCACAAAGTTTTACTCCAGGTTTACCCCATGTCCTGCTCACATTTGGCAGCATTCAGATGGAACAAAAAGCCAGGATTCTAGAATTCTAGCCAGGATTCTGTGTCCGTTCATTCTTGCAGCCAGCTAAACAAATCAGAAAGGACCTGCCAGGAATATTCTCTGAACTTGTTATCCTGCCTTATTGCTCCCATTACAAACCTGGACTCATAAAGAAAGAATAAGCCAGCATATAGCTCTTTCATGTTAAGCCAGAAACTCGGTTATGATCTCCTGCCTCCCATATCCCTTACATTAGCAGAATGGAGGGCAGCCAGTAGCTAATAGGAATGTGGAAGGAGATCTTTGAAAACAAGAGGTCTATTGCCTTCAGTTGATTCACTTACACCTTGGTGAGCAGAGTGTAAATCTTGCCTTAAAACAGGCCGATGTAAGAAGCTTTTTGACTGGTGTAAGGCTGATATTCATCATATTCTGCTAAGATTCTCTTCTGGAAATATGAATACAGCAAAAGAGTGGGTGGTGTTCTGTGAACATAGCAGAGACTGTACAGAATGTATTTAGATGACCACTGAGCCACCACGGCCGGCCACTATTCATTTATCTGCACATCTGTGGTCTGAGTAGGGGGCACCTCATCCTGTATTGATTGAATGTGTCCCATCCCATTTGTACCATAACAAAACAATGGCGGGTTACAGACGGGCAAAAAGGGATGTACTCATGACGTCATGAAGGTAGAGCCTTCAGACGGGCTTTACCTGAATGCCGTCATGAACACGCCCCCCGCACGCCCCAAGCGGGAAGAAGCAGCATTAAAAAGGTGCTGCTTTTTTCCGCTTCTTTTCTGTTTGATGCGTACCTGCGCAGCTCTGTCTGTAAGCCCCTGCACCGATACGTCAGAATTGCTACGCCGCAAATATAAGTTGCCGGTTTAAAAACTCCGTGTCAGCTGCGTCGCATAATGGGTCGGGTTCCCGGGACATGCGTGGTTTGCAGCCAAGCTTTAATTGCAACGTCCGCTGCCATGCAGCTGTGGAAGCTGAGGCACAGCTGCGTCGCATTTTAAGCCTCGTAACCCTAATCCTAGAGCCACTTGTGTGCATGCGTTGCTAGAACCGCGGGAAGTTGTAACTTTTGCCGGCGGATGTTTTGGTTGTAGAAAGTGAAAAGGGAAAGTTTGGGATTTAAAGTGACCCCCTACACACATTCTTGCGCCATTCTCACCTGGGAACGGGCACAGTTCGGCTGCTCCTGGCACAGCTGTGTGGCGGCTCCCCTTTGCCACCAGGCAGGATGGCTCAGCCATCCACCAGCACCCCGAAAAAAGGCAGGGGGACGTCTTGGTCTCATACCGAGACGGCTGACATTATAGCTATATGGTCCCAGAAACTGGAGTAACTGCAGAAACTGGAGCAGTCCTACCTGAATGCTGACACATATCGAGAAGTGGAAGAAGCCATGAGAGCTGCTGCACCGGTACACCAGAATTGCTACGCCGCTACTTTAAGTTGCCCATTTAAAAGCTCCGTCGCATAGTGAGTTGGGGTCTTGGAACATGTGCAGTTTGCAGTCAGGCTTTAATTGCAACGTCCGCTGCCATGCAGCTGTGGAAGCTGAGGCACAGCTGTGGTGCATTTTAAGCCTCGTAACCCTAACCCTAACCCTAACCCTAGAGCAACATGTACGCATATGCTGCTTGGAAAGTTTGGACTTTAAAGTGCACCCCTACACACATTCCTGTGCCATTTTCACCTAACAATAAAAAACGCTAAAACTGTAAATATTGACATATGTACAAAGGAGGTGAGGGGAGATGGCAGGGGGACAGCGGTGGCAGCGGAGACAGCTGTGGCTGCGCATTGCAGATTCAGCAGGAGCGCGGGGACCAAAGGAGAGGAGGCATCCATGATGCTGGTGACATTGGCAACGTGCAAGTGGACAAGGATGCCAACACCAGCTGATCACCAGCTGGCAGGAGACCACCATTGTTTTTGGGCAGAGCGGGGGAAGTTTAAAGGGGCCTTGGGCACTTAAATGCGCACATAGGCTTTCTGCCGCCGCTGCTCTAGCGCTGCGCAGCTGCGCATCCGCCAGCCAACAAAGGAAAAAAAAAGTACTACGAAGGGCACCCCCCCCCGCCCTTTTACAAGGAGCTGTATGCTTTCATTAAAAGTGATGGAAGCATCAGGCCCAACAGACTAGCCACCAGTGGGGAGCGTGTCAGGGTCCCGGTGGGCCAACCAGGCAGAGCAGAGCCTGTGCTGGTGGAGGAGGAGGAGGAGACCTTTTGATGCCCTCTAAACTTGCCCCCAAAGGCAAAGGGCAACTAGAGGGGGCCTGGTCCTGGGATCAAGGGGCAGGGAGCACTGACAAGGCACTAGGTCCCATGATGTCCCATAAAGACATCATTTCGCCTCCCAGGGCATGTCTTCCCTCCCAGCCCTATCTACTCTATTCTACCCTTCCTGTTCTCTCCTCCCACCATGCCTGGCTCACTGGTCCCCAAACCAGCAATGTCCAAACTCTGTCCTCCCAGGCGTTTGGACTTCATCTCCCAGAATCCCCAGCCACCTTGCCCTGTGGTCTGTGATTCTGGGAGATGAAGTCCAAACACCTGGAAGGACAGAGTTTGGACATTGCTACCTCACACCACTCCTGCCTAGCTTTAAAGTCACAGGGAAAAAGTTTAAAGGGGCTTGGGCGCTTTAAATGCGCAGACAGGCTTTCTGCCGCCGCTGCTTAGCGCTGTAGCTGCGCAGCTGCGCACCTCTCATGCGGCAAAAGAAAAAAAGCCGCAGTTTGGGCTGCCCGTGAGGAAGCTGCCTCTCTTTTTGCAGCGTCCTCCGAGGCGGCGGTATGGAAGCTCCGGGTCCGAAACGGACCCAGGTGAGGCGTCTTCACTGCCCCCCATGTGGAAGCTCCAACACCTGAAGCACGCCCCCGGGGCGGGCCGTCTGGAGGCTCCGCATTCAGCTGAATACACCTCCAAGACGTCCTCCCCTGCCCGTCTGTAACCCGCCAATGTATCATAATTTAGGGAGAAATAGCACTCATTCCGATTTATGTTGATGTCCAACCAGAATGAATTCCAACCATCTCTTATTCTAAAATCTTAGCTCTGGGAACCATTCCCACTGCCCACATACCAAATTTTCTTGGCCCTGTCTTCAACAGTCTTTACCTCTTTCTTGGAATAAATCGGAAGAGCAATTTTGACAAAGAAAAAAAAAGCCTCCTACCCTGCTGGTTAATCTCCAGTTGGATCAGCCACATCAATTACACAATATAATCTCCAGCCACCTACAGATTCAGTATAGAGCAAGATGTTTAGAGTGCTGGCTTTCCTTTGAAAAGCAATGAATACCAGGTGCTGTAGGTTATAATTCAGAGGAAGGAACTGGCAAAACCCCTCTCAGTATTCTTTGCCTAAGAAAACTCTATGAAAATCATGGGATTGCCATAACTCAACAGGCGACTTGAAGGCTCACACACAAATACGCACACAACTCCTGGTGAACTCCTGTTCCATCACTGTCAATGCTGACTCACTGCTTGCATTGCATTCTAAGCATGTAGAGACATATAAAAATTATAAGGACCAATTCCTTTCCTTCCATCTCCTGCTTTAGTTTCTCAGGAAAATTTCTCTGTATGTGTGCAAATAGAAGAACTTTTTGGTTTGTAGATACACAGAGAGAAAGAGAAAGAAGCACTGTAAGCTTTATTCCTAATTGTCTTGGAAAGTAGAAGGTAGAAAATGAACCCCTTGAACTATGTGAAAAACCTCACTGGAAGAGAGTCCTTCAAATTATCATGATTCTAAGGCCACGTGGCCTTCATACATCAAACTGAACACCATTGGTTGTACACAGAAATACTTTCTGACATTATGTGACATGTGTCACAAACTGGTGCCCAAGAGTGTGCAGAAAAGCTATTTTGATTGTCCTTCCATTCACAGTTCTTTTCTCTGTTCAGCATCTTTCCTTGGCCAATATTGAAAATGGTTTCTAAAACTACCCTGACCTGGGCTACTTTAAAAGGAAATAGCCTTATTTCATTTTGGGCATTATTTTTTTTTTTGAAGAAAGCAAGAAGAATGCACTTAAAATATTATGTAGGGTTTGATCAAATTTGCTGATATGAGAGCATATGATTGTGAGCATAGCCAAACCAGATTACATGTATAGTGTAGGCCACAGGTATAAGGAGCACAAGTTTATCAGGCAGGACTCCCATTGCTCAAGAATCTGTCAGAATCAGGAAAAGTATGGCTGTGGAATCTCTACAGTTATTAGTTGGCTTGAGTGGCAGAAAACATTCAAGCTGCCTGCAGGGATAAATAACCAGGAAGGCTCTAATCCACCTGGTATCATTTCTCAAGAAAGTAACTGATGAGGATGGAGAGAGAATCAGACCCTTAGGTTACGGCTGTGGGCAGGGCTACTTAAAGTGCTACATATAGCATGATAGAATTGAGGGCAGGTTGTAAACTGCATGGTACAAATGATACAGAGCATCAGTGTACATTTATTAAAGACAGTTTTAAAATATCCTAAAAACTGAGGACATTTTTATTCACTTCTCTGTTCATGACAAATAAGCTACGAAGTTTGTCTCCATGGAGATGCTGCTGTATCTCCTGCTCAGAAAAATCCTAACGTGTACAGATTTAAAGCAGTACGGAATAAAAGTGAGAAGTTTTTGTGTCAGTTGAGATTCAAGAAAAGGAGCTGCTGGAAATTATTATTTCTAAAGAGTTTTATATTGCTGCCAATGAGCTCTGTTTCTAAAACATTATGTGACCATGAAGGAGTCTTGTGTGGGCAACAGCTACATGTTTCTGATGCCTAGCAACTGTACCAGCAAGCACAATATGAACATATATTTTCAAGTAGTAGGTTTGTGAAATTATGTTGTATTCAGAGATAAGGAGGGCTTAAAAGCAATTAGATTTACTAATTTCTAAAGGAGGTGGGTGTGATATCATACAACAATCTTTTCTCTATAGATTTTAAAACACATGCACACCTGTAAATTTTCCTTTTTCCAGCTATTATTCTGACATATTTTAATACAGGATGAGGCTTATCCATGGTGATCCACCTCTGCAATCTATGCTTATTTCAGTTCACACACCTAGCTAACTGGCTTTGTCTTTTATGAGCATTTGCAGCCTTGTTTAAAATAACCCTATAAACCTCTTTCTTATTTTAATGAAAATAGGATGGTGCCCATGTTTGTTTTCAAATTAGAGCCTTCCTGGTTATCTATTCATGTGAAGGGTGACCGTGATACTCTGTATAAAGTATATGCAAGACACATCTATAGCCATGGTTTCCAAACTCTGTTTCTCCAGGTTTTTTGGACTTCAGTTCCTAGAAGCTCACTTTGGCCAATGGTCCCATTTTGGCCAATGGTCAGGGATTCTGGGAGCTGAAGACCAAAACATCTGGAAGAACAGAGTTTGGGAACCACTGATCTACAGTATGAAAGAAGTATCTTTCTTCCTCTCTCTTTGTCACTCCACACATCTCCCTACGTTGTGTTGCAGATCTTCAATACTAGTTTGTTCTAGTCTTGTCGTTAAGTGCTGTAAAGTTGACTTCAACATGGCAGCTCCATGAAATCTGTTCAAGTCTTGCAGACACAGGGCCATGGCTTCCTCAATGGACTCTATCCTTTCTATTGCCTTCTACCTTACCAAGCATTATTGTTTTTTGTAGTGAATCATGTCTTCTTATAATATGACCAAAATATAATTCTCAGTTTAGTTATCTTGGCTTCTAGGGAGAATTCAGACATGATTTTCTGTAAGACCCACTTGTTTGTGTTTTTAGCAGTCCATGGTATCCATAGAATTCCTCTCCAACACCACATTTCAAATGAGTTGATTCCTATCAGCTTTCTTCACTTTCCAGCTTTGACAACCATACATAGAATGGGAACTATGATGGCATGGACAATCCTAACATTAATATGCAATGATATACATTGCACCATTTTGTCCCTCCAGCTTGCTGTCCGCATAAGCTCAAGTCAGTGTATTGCAAGCCCACGTATGGGGTGGACAGACTGTATCTTTACACTTTAGGAATTGGTCTAGTTTTTTCATAGCTACCCTTCCAAATCCTGATCCTCTGATTACTTGACTGCATTCTCTATTCTGATTAATAACTGAGCCAAAGTATGGAAAATCTATGTTCTAGTACAGTGGTACCTCGGGTTACGAAATTAATTCGTTCCGCGGCTAATTTCGTAACCCGAAAAACCTTCGTAACCCGAATTGCCATAGGCGCTAATGGAAAAAAAGCCGCGGCTCTGCCGCGGCTCCATTTAAAACAGCGCCAGGGTTTTTTCGTAACCCGAAAAAACCTTCGTAACCCGAAACAATAAATCCCTATGGGATTTATTCGTATCCCGAAAAATTCGTAACCTGGGTAATTCGTATCCCGAGGTACCACTGTATAATTTGAATTAAAATCTTCTTGCATTTACCGTCTTCAGGAAGGCCATTCATTGTTCAGTTAAGTTAGCACCAAACAATACTGTAATTAATTCCCAGAACATTATAATTTGTTCACACCAAAATAGTGATAATGAAGTCTCTGTTAATTAGAAAGATGCCTGTCAAGCTCTTCTCTTACCAATATTCAAACTCTTATTGTGATCTGTGTTTGACAATATATTAAAAAGGCAATATATTAAAAAGACAATTAAATTTAAAACAACTTTCAAGAGTTCATATACTGTAGTTTTAATGTTGCATTTGCATCTCCCCCTTCTCCAGTTAAAATGATAATGGCTTTTTTTCCTGGTAAATTTTTTATCTCCTGAACTGTTTCTTCATCAGTCAAGATTATGCTTTTTGGCATGACATGCCAAATGGCCCAGGACTACAAATAGCATGTGATTTTTAGCAGTGAAGCATTGAAAAATATAGGCATAGCTCGGTTAACAAAATCTTTGACAGTGGAATTTATCGCACAGACTTTTAATCTGACTGCACCCTACTGGAATGCAGGTAGGAATTATTGCACTTAATTCGCATTTAATTTTGCCATCCAAATACAGCCCAGCTGCATCCCGAGTCCCAGACGCCGCTTTTCAAAGATATTCTTTATACTGATTTCATTTAAAGATTAGTGTAAATAAGTATGCCAAGAATATTCTGAAGTATATTAAATAAATATTTATGCAGGAATGATTTGGTGTTTATTTTCCATGCCATTCCCTGTAAGGCTCTAAAACGTGTTTGTCACTCCCCCCTCTGCCATTGGCCTAATCGGAGAGAATAAAATTGAGAAGACTGTTTGTTAAATACACAGACTTTCTCTTTTCATTGTAGGCTATCTTAATAGCTTCCTCTTCCATAAAATAATATACCAAGGTTAATTATAGAGTTGGAGCAACACAAGGTAGCATTTGCTTGCCCAGCATCTGTCAGATCTGGCAAAAAAAGGAGGAGGAGTACACCTGGTTAGAGAATATTTTCATTGTCGTAGGGAAGTGAAAAGTAAAAGCTGCAATTGGAAGGATTTCCTTTCATTCTATTTCTGTCTCTACTGCAGCTATGCAACTGTAGGGAAGATGATACTGTACAATCTAGGGCTTTTATTTCCACCTGCAAAATAGGCATAATAACAGCCAGATACAGAAATGCTACAGCACTTGGTTTCTTTTTCTTGGTTAATAAGAAAAATATATATTTTTAAATGAAGGAATCTTTAGATTTCTTGTAAAATTTGATTTGCACTTGTATAACAAGAAGTACATATTTTTTTAAAGAATAATGTGCAGCCTTTAGTAATTTCCTTTCATTTTACATTTTCCTGGCAAAATTAGGGTCATAAATGTCAACAGATAACTTACGGAAAGAATATTAAACTACTACCACTTGTCATTTTATATTTTTTTAAAAAAAACCTATAGCTTAATACTGAGATAGAAATCATGCCATCCATCTGATGTAGTTGGACTGCAACTCCCAGCATCCCTCACCATTGCTATAATGGCTGGGGCTGCTGGCACTTACAACCAAATTACATGTAGAGGACCACAGTTTTCCATATCTGTCTTTGCATTAAAGGCAATCTTCATGTTAAGGTTACTGTACTTTAAAAAAAACCAGCAACATATGAGTGTGAAATCTGATTGTCCCCATGGGAAGAGGAAAGTTACAGTACATCTGAATGGAATGCTAGAAGAACTTGGAAGAAGATGACCAGTCCAAATCAGTTTGCAATATTATTAATTAAAATTACTTTTGTACTTGCACTACAGACAACTGAGAGGAATGTGATGTAGCATTTTTCCCCAAACAAAAAGATGCATGACCTAGTGCTTTTGCATTTAAGTTTCAGAATAAAGGTCAAGGTATATCTGGGTCAGAGCTGGTGAGGATCAGAAGGCAGTGCCATCTAATTTAGGTGGGAGGTTTCTGAATAATCTCTTCAGGGATTTCAAATGTTGACAGAAATGCTTAACCCAAATGGCAAGAGCAAAGAATCAGAATGACACAATTAGGCACTGAAATTCATGTTTGGTAAGATATATATTTTCTCCACATGTTTACACTACCATGTGGCTGGATTGGGATGGATTCTTAGAAACAACCCAAAGGCAGCTGAAAAAGAGAAGTTCAAAGGGAGATTATTATTATTATTATTATTATTATTATTATTTATATAGCGTTGTAGATTTGCACAGTGCTGTACATAAAAACAACAAATATAAAAGAGTAAACCTGCCTATGGCGTACAATCTAACAAATGATAGGATAATACAAATAAAATACATAGCAATACAGGAAACGGTTCAATAAAACAGGCAACAAAAAGAACATCAGATAGCAAGTGACAATCACGCAATGTCTGGGAACGCTTCTCTGAACAGGATGGTCTTCAACTCCATTTTGAAGCTGGTTAAAGAAGTGATGGCTCTTGTTCACGGGGGAAGAAGGTTCCAGGAGTGAGGGGCAGCAAGTGAAAAGGGGCGAATCCTAGAAGGAGCAGAGGAAATCCTGGGCTGAGACAGCTGACTTTGACTACCAGAATGGAGGGCCCTAGTGGGAATGTGAGGAGAAAGAAGGTCTGATAAATAAGGGGGGACAGCCCATGGAGAGCTTTAAACGTCGACAGCAGGAGCTTGTACTGAATACGGAAAGGGAGGGGGAGCCAGTGAAGGGATGCCAACAAAGGAGAGATATGGTCAGAACTGTGGGCGGATGTGATAATGCATGCAGCTGAATGCTGGACAGAAAATAAAGGACGGAGGTGAGAAAGAGGAAGCCCAGCCAGGAGAATGTTGCAGTAATCAAGTCATGAGATCACTAGGGCATGGACCAGGATCTTGGCAGTAGAGGTGGAGAGATATGGTCAGATTTTGGCAATATTGTATAAAAAGAATCTACAAGCCTTGACTGTGGTCTGGATCTGAGGGGTACACGACAGAAAAGAGTCAAAGATAAAACCAAGACTACGGGCTTGCTGAACTGGTTGAATAGAAATGTTGTCCACAGAGACAGAAAAGGAGTGTTGAAGGGTGGGCTTAGGAGGAAAGACAAGAAACTCCGTCTTGGACATGTTGAGCTTCAAACGCCGATCCACTGCAAGACAGCTGTGAGACAAGACGTAACTTGCTGTTCAAGCCTTGGAGAAAGGTCAGGGGTGGAAAGATACAACTGGGTGTCATCAGCGTACAGATGGTAGGAAAAACCAAAAGAGCTAATGAGTTTAGCTACACACTAAGGACAGTGTGTAGAGAGAAAACAGAAGGGGACCCAGAACAGAGCCCTGGGGAACTCCAACAGATATGGGAACAGAGGATGAAGTCTGACCACCTGTGACCACTGCAAAAGATCTGTCTGACAAATAAGATCTAAACCAGTTGAGAACAAAGTCTGAGAACCCAAGGTCAGAGAGTATATCCACTAGAAGGCTGTGATCAACGGTGTCAAAGGCTGCAGACATATCAAGAAGGATGAGAACAGAGTAAAGGTCATTAGCCTTGGCCCGTAAAAGGTCATTCGAGATCTTAGTGAGAGCTGTCTCTGTAGAATGCCTTGGGCGGAAACCAGACTGAAAGGGATCGAGAATGGAGTTGGCTTCAAGAAACTCAAGACAGCGAGAATAAACAACCTGTTCCAAACCTTAGAAAGAAAGGGAAGAAGAGAAATCGGACGATAGCTAGACAAAGAGGAGGGGTCAAGAGAAGGTTTTTTCAGAATAGGGGAAATGAGAGCATGTTTAAAGTCCGAAGGGAAGGAGCCTGTAGGGAGAGAGAGAGATTGAAGATATGGAGAAGCGAGGGCAGAAGAGAGGGAGCTATGGAAATTAGAAGACAAGTAGGAATTGGATCAAGAGAACAAGTTGCAGGTTTGGAAGAGTTCAGAAGTGTAGAGAGTTCATCCAAAGAAGCAGGAGGAAACACAGAAATTTTTTTAGGCGAGGGCGGTAGAAGATTATGAGCAGAAGAAGAATTGGGAGGGACTATCTCAGAGCGAATGATGGTGATTATGATAGTGGTCTTCAAATATGTCATGCAGAAAGGTGGAATATACTTTTTGTTGCTCCAGAAGACAGGATAAGAATAAATTGGTGGAAATTGCAAGGGAGAAAATTTCAGTTAAATATTGGGAGAAGTAGGAGACACTTCCTAATGCTAAGAGATGTTTGACAGTAGAACAAATCTCCTCAGGAGTGGTGGCTGTTTTGGTTGGAGATGTTTAAACAGTGGCTGCATGACTTTCTGTCTGGGATAATACAGTTAGATTCTGCATTGAGCAATGGGTTGGAATATACTTCTTTTTTTAAAAAAATAATTTTTAATTGCACAACTATAGTATCACTGAATAAATTACTTTATGTCAGTCCTCATGTTCAATATTTTATTGATTTTAGACCATATTTTTCCAAAATAAGTATATGCTGATGATAGGCCTTGGTTTGATATAAGGTCCAAAATGAAAGATATAAATAGGTACCAAAAGATTCACAACTTTGTTGTGAAACTTTAAATAAGTCAAGTAAAGTCTATCTAACAAGCATCAGAGATTTACAACCAAAACACACTGCAGAAATAATCCAGTGTGAGACCTCTTTAACTGCTCGGGCTTAGAAAGACCTTAATCCTTCTGTGTTTCTCATCTCCTCCTACTCCAATCAAAAATTGAAATTAGTACTGTATTCAGTATTTATTAAGCAAGTTATAGGTGTTTAATCATTTGTATGTGTATGTGTCCTTTTTATTCTTATAATAAGAGTCTTGCAAATAGGAATGAAGAATGCAATCATGCAAAGCAATTAATAACTACAGGGGAAAGCTCCAATAAGTAGTCTGTGGTCAGAGTACTGGTTTCAGAGATCTAATTCCCAGCCACATTTAAGCAGACATAGGAAATCTACCTGTGGAGCTCCTAACTCTTTTTTCTTTTGCTCTATTTTTTGTTTCATTTCATTTCCTTCCCTCTTCCCTTCTTTACCTATAAGGATCCATAAGAGATTGCAACTTTGAACAACACATCCAAAAGTTGTTGAACTTTCCCAATCTGAAAGCCACCCCAACACACAATAATTGCAAGAGGGTAGGAAAGACAGATGCCGATATTCTCTGTTTCTTGCTCTCTGTGTGCCTATGCATATGTGTGTGTTCACTGTAGAACAAATTGTAGTTACAGGGAAGGATTTAGATCAGAAGAAAAAGAGGAACAGAAGAGGCTTTTTTAAAAAAAAAATTAGAGTCTTCCTTCTCCCGGCAGTTTTAAAGTTTTAAAATCATAGATTTTCATATCAATTTATATCTCCCACTGCCATTTCCTTTTCTCAGTGTGTCCATTTTATTTAGATTGTAAGCCTGAGGGCATAGAACTGTCAAATCAATAATTTGTAAGCCGCTTTGTGTGGAGTATAAATACAATTATATTATTATTATTATTATTATTATTATTATTATTATTATTACCATCACCATTGCTTTCTCCTCACACTAGTCCATATATCTTAGAGAATCTTGTAGATTGTCAAAGCTGAGAATATCTGCAAGAGTGGGATACAAATATAATTAGAAAATCAATAGATTATCATAAAACTATTGCACAATTTCATCATACAATCTTTCCATTTTTAAGATGCTTTTCCCCAGTTTTTCATAATGTTATACAGGTTCACATCCCATTAACTGATAATCTTTTCAATATGAATGTCACATACAGAACTATTGAAAGACTTATAGTTCTTACTCAGTGGCTAGATGTGGCAAGGCAGCTTGATTGAAAAGGTGTCAAGCCAAAACAGAAGTAATGATGATATGATATATAGGAAGCTGCCTTATATTGAACTAGAACATTGGCCTGTCTAAACCAATATTGTCAACTTTGATTGGCAGGATCTTTCCAGAGTTTCAGGTAGAATTCTTTCCTAGCTCTACATGGACATTAATAGTATTTTCAAGTATCATCCAAGTATTTATCAAGCCTGACTCTTCTTATTTTTTGAGATCAGGTGAGCTCAGGTGTGTTCAGGGTGGTGTGGTGTGTATTATGAGATGAGACAGACTACGAACATTTTCCAGTTGCATTCACACTTCTCTAGTTAGTCATGTCTCAGGCTAATGGATCATTGGTTGTTGTTACCTGCCCTTGAGTCAACCTCAACTCGCGACAGCCCTTTGGATGAGATATTGCCAAGACGCCTTGTCCTCTTCTAATCTGCTTAGGTCTTCTAGATTCATGCTCGTGATCTCCCTAATTGAGTCTATCTCTCTGATGTGGTCATTCTCTCTATTTCCCTGTACCTTTCCTAGCATTATTGTCTTTTCCAATGAGTCATGCTTTCTCATGATGCAGCCAAAATATGATGGCCTCAGTTTAATTATCTTGGCTTCTAGGGGTATTTCTGTTAAAGGACCCATTTGTTTGTCTTTTTGGCTGTCCACAGTATCCTCAGCGCTCTTCTCCAGTGCCACATCACAGATGAATCGATTTTCTTTTTATCTGTTTTTTTCACTGTACAGCTTTCACATCTATACATAGTGAAGGGGAGTACCATGGCATGAATTATTCTAAATGTGGTGCTCAGTTGTATATCTTTGTTCTTTAATGTCCTGCCTAGTTCTTTCATCGCTGCCCTTCCCATTCCTAGTCTTTGTCTTAAACTTCATATTGCGAGTGAATTTGCCTCACAAATTCATATATATGTTCCTCTTTTCATCTGTGAAATGTTTGGTATAACATAAGAGCAGAAATAAAAAAATAGCAGCAACTCAAAAATAAAATGAAATAAGATACAGATGAAAAAGCAGAGCAACAAAAAACAAATCAGTCCAGTATGCCAAATACCTGTATTTAAATATTAATTGTTTTGTCTGCCATTGGAAGGACATCTGAAAAGAGATAAGAGAATTACAGTATATTTATTGTGAGACTAGGTAGCTGTAGGGACTGGTAGTTTTTTTTAGTGTGTTTTATTTCCTTTTATTTCCATTCCAATCTTTGTGTTGTGTGCACTTGCTATTTCTTACTGTTTAAGTTTGTCCTCACAGGCCTTATGGTTCATGGTACCAAGGGAATGATCTTTCCATTTGGTTTGGTTTTGGTTTTCATGGCCTCTAGATCCTTTTTCAAAAAGTATGTCAATTGCAGAACTTTTCCCAGTCAAATGGATGTTTACTTTTACTTTTATTGTTTACTTTGGATGAAAGATGCATTGTAGTGAAGTGCCAGAAATTTGCTAAGCAAACACCTTGCAATAGGTTTTATAGGTTCAAGGTCTTCAGTATGGAGACCTCATTGAGATGTGTCTGAAATTTGTAACTAGGGTTGTATCCCTGCTGGCGTTATCTATTACTGCAGTGGCACTTGAAAACAAAGTATTTGCAATCCCAAATGCTTTTTTGGGTTCGTCTTCAATTAAACTATTATTCTGCAGTGAATACAGCAAGTGCTTGTTTTACTCTTGGAGCATATCCAGTTTGTGACATCATTTTTTGGATGGAGAATTTCTCAATTTGTCCTCTCAGTGGCAAAGACTCAGTTCCCCATCAACAGTGTAATCTCTGCACTTGATCATTCTTTCCTATGCAGTGTTGATCCTGTTCATGACCCTCTCATCAATTCTGTTCCAGCCTCCTTCAGTGGATTCTATGAGACATCAATCACATCTTCAATTAACATTCAAGATCAAAACATCCACCAACACTGATGCATTTTGAGATCTTCTCACTATTGTAAAGCTTGAAGAGTTTGCCAATCTGAATCTATTTACTCTAAAAACCATCTCAGTCTTGTGGTGTGTGGCCTCCATATAAAGTTCCTCACTATCAGGCATTGCTTTTTTACTTGGCAGATGTATCCACCATCACAAATGACCCCTTATGTTCTACTGGGGACACATTATCAATTCTGTCACTTTTGGGATCAGCCTTTTGATGCTACATCCTTATCTCTATGTAATCATGGTGTCACATAGTAGGGACTACAGTGTCAACACCTCCAGACTCAACAATTCCTGTTGTGTCAGCTTCTGCACCTGCACAACCTATTTTTATGACACCAGCTTGCTCTCTGAGAAGTGCAGATGAATGAAGGCCTCTGCCTGCATTTACTTCACATTTGTCATCTGTAGCCCGTTACTATGCTAAGCCAGAGTGTTGCCAGGTGTAAGGCTCATTCTATGATGGAATACATATTAATTCACAAGGAAGTTCTATTTAACCCTTTTACAGTTGAGAAATTAGATTGTATCCACAATATAAAAACCATCCCATTGTTTCATGACCCAAAAATGAGACATTTGACTTCTCATGCACTACCCATCAAGAAGATTACTGCCTCTAATGCATTTTTGGCAGGTTCAGAGCACACCTGGAAAACTTCAAAATGAAATGTGTATAATTGAAAGAGGAATGTCATTTGCACATCAGCACCCTGGATATGCTTGCAGTGCTTAATGAGCACCTGAACAATTCCTGGTATTTCAAGGGATAATACAACCCTGATGTTTTACTTGAACAAACAGAGACCGATTTGCCCTTCTTCTTCAGATATGCATTCAGTTGTAGTACTAGAAACATCACCCTTGTAGTAATGCATCTCCTTGGCACAAGCAGTGTGCTGGTGGATACTCACACCAAATTGATACACCAGTCACACAAGTGGGAGTTATCGCCTATGGATAAGGGATTATGGATCACCTATTTTGTTGCTGAGGAGTGCCTTTTCATATTGCTATAGAACATCCTGTGGAGGAGGTTTTGTACATGAGCCAAAAGGCGGGCATGGTGTTTTTCTACATGTGGACAAGTCCCTTGTTTGTATGCTTTCCTTTCTTTACCACTAATAGTGAGATTGGTGACCAGGTCTCAGGAGTACAACTCACACTGCATCCTGATCAGTTCCCAGTGCCCAAGATAACCGCTGTCACCCTTCCTCTGGGGTATCATCTGGTGCACTCTGAACCCCCCACACCTGCCAGTGATGCCACTACTCCTCCAGCAGCATCTTCATGGTTCATTCCTCCTTTTGAAATTTTCTTAGCAACTAAGAAAACAGTACATGTTAAACAGGTACATGCTCTGATGCAAAAAAAATGTAATGGAAGCCTCTCAGGTGTGGCATCTATAATGTGGTTGTTGGGTTCTATTTTTAGTAACTGAATACAAATAAGCAAGGAACTGAAAGAGAAATAATACTGTACATTTTTTTTTCCTAAAGGAGAAAACCATAATAAAGCAATGACCCTTTAAAACACAGTTTACCGCATCGTTAAAAAATCCGGCTTACCTTTCCCAGTTTGAATCTTAGGAGTTTATCGCATCACTACAAAACCCAGCTTACTTTTCCCAGTTTGAATCTTAATTTGGGATGCATCTGGGTATTATCATATGCCAAATGTAGCTGATGCTGTCAGTCAAGTGCAGCCTGATTTGCAAAGCCAGGAGCTGATCAGTTTTGAAAAGAAGCTGGCTGAGCATGGCTTCTAGACAGAAGTTACCTGGGCTGTACTCGGCTCGTGGCATAGTTGGCATTTGGCATATGATAATATCTGGCTGCATACCAAATTAAGATTCATACTGGGAAAGGTTAGCCGGGTTTTTAGCGATGTGATAAACTCCACAGTAAAAAAAAAAAAAATGTTTCTAAAGAACAGATTATATTCTGTCCTTGCAACTTTCTGTGAGATGTCAGTTGTGTACACAACTCTATTAAATGGCAACGTGACAATAGCAGAGGTGGGTGAGCAGCATAATTGCCCCTTTTCTGTGACCCATGTCATTACTTGAATATGCCTGATACCGTTGAATAGGTTTTGTACTTGACAAGTTCATTCTTGGTCTTCTTCACTGTTTGCTCTTTCTGTTTATTGTACTTTACAGCAAGGTGAAAACTAAGCCTCTGAATGTATGTTGTGGTTAACCCAGGCAGCATGGTAGTAGAAGCAATTCAAAGTATAAAGAATGAAAGATTTATACTTTGGATATCAGCATTTGTGACAACCTAAATGTTTTGATTCTGGTTTGCTTTAAACAGTTGTGTAACAGCAAGTGCAAAGGGCACGGAATATAACACCAAACCAGGAGGAAACAAGGACAAAAAGTCTAGGTCCAAATGAAATTATGTGTTTTAGGAGATTAGCGCAGTATCTTTTATTCCCGCGCTAGGTGCGGGATATAAAAGCATGGGGATAGATTCTGTCACATAGCTCTGTTCCCAGGAAGTACCCATCCTGCACCCAACCTGGGCTTCTTCCATACCTTTTAAAGAATGGGAAAATCGTTTTAAAAGTCCAGGAGAAGTCCGGGTCAGATATAGGATGAGTACTGCCCAGAGCGTACTCCTGGATGGAGCTATGTGATAGAATCTGTCCCTATGCATTTACATCCCGCACCTAATGTGGGAATAAGAGCCAGTATGCTAATCTCCTTAGATTGATATGAGCTATAAATACATGAAACCTATAGGGCAACACAATTAAAGATCATACTTCTGTTTAATCATCAGTTTTTATGGCAATGTGTATTATTGTTTTCAGTTGTGTTGACTTTTGTTCTTTTATTTGTAGCTTTTGAAGAAGGAATTTTCACACCAAAATATGTAAACTATTCATAAATAAATATTACATTTTTCTTATTCAGTTGTTATTATGTGCCTTCAAGTCAATTTCAATTTATGGTGACCCTGTCATAAGATTTGCTTGCCAAGATTTATTCAGAGAAGGTTTTCCGTTGCCTTCCCCTAAAGCTAAAAGAGTGTGACTTGTCCAAGGTCACGTAGTGTCTCCCAGAGTCCAAGGGTCCTTACACACTACACAGTAATAGCACTGTGATTGCACTTTAACTGTCACAGCTACATCCTATGGTATCCTGGGCTTTCTAATTCAATGAGACACTAGAGCTCTGGCTAAGAATTATAAGTACTCTACCTCTCCCTAAACTGCAAATATCAAGATTCTCTAGGATATTGCTATGGCAGTTAAAGTGGAATCATAGTGCTATAATTATGTAATGTAAAAGGATCTCTAATCCAGCACTCTTACCACTGCACCATGCTGGCAAATTTCAGTCAGCACTAGACATACTGGCCCGTTCTAGACGGGACTTTGCGCCGCCCTCGTCACGTGCTAAGGGTTGGCCGAGGATCTAGCGTCCATACCGGCCTCACCCCTAGCACATGACGAGGGCATAAAAATGGCGGTGCCCTATACACATGGGTGCCGCCATTTTTATGTGCTGGACGCTTAGCGTCCACACGTCGCCCTTGCCTTGTGACGTCATGAGTGCGCCATTTGCGCACTTGTGCATCGCAAGCGAGGCGCGAAAAGAAGCCGCTTTTTGCGGCTTCTTTTTCCGCCACTGGGAAGCCTCCCTGTTTGGAGGCTGAGGCTTTCTGGTGGCGGAAATGGAGGCGGCGGCAGAGTGCCCTTCTTGGGCGCTCTGTGACGCGCCACTGTTTCCTTTTACTTAAACAGAAACTATTTCCACATGACTATTGGGTATTCTAATCTTTTCTGAATTTGGGGGATTGACAGTGTTTTCTTGTAGCACATATTAAGGGGGGAGGCAAACCCTTTACATCGTCTGCTCCATCCTATTCCATTTCAGAATGAGTTTTGTCTATAATTTGCAGATGGAAAGATTTTTGCCCCCTTCTACTTCATTTTTGCCTCTCTCTCTCTCTCTCTCTCTCTTTCATAACAATACATATACACACTTATTTTGTTACATAAAGTAGTTGAGGCTGTCTTAATATTGAGTTATATGTTGGTGGGTATGTGGAGGGACCTGCTTAACTTTTTCTTTGCTTTAGTCATATAAAATGATCTCCTGCCCAAGCTGTATCATATTTTTTAGGGTGAAAAGAAACTGCTTATTCCATATATTTCCATTCTTAATGCAGTCCCTTGCTTGAAAATCCAACTGTTTATTTTAAGTTGTTCATTTACATTTCTCTCTGACACTATGCTCCTCCTCTGCATACCTTTAAAGCATCTTATTTTATAAGACACATCCTGCATTTGTCAGAGTTTGACCTGCTCTCTGAGTGTTGAAAGGACGAGCAGTTAAAAGATAGGAGCAGATGGAACCTTGCAATTGCAGGGAAGGAAGATAGAACAGCTTTTAAAGGTTAAAAGAAAAGTGTGATGTTCCTGTTTCAAGAACAGTTTTCTCTTTGGGTACTTTTAGAAAACATATTTCTAATTGGCTCCCGTAAAAGACACCCACAAGAGGGCATGTGTGCAGACAGTATCTGCAGCTATCGCCTCCTGAAAAATCTAGATTGCATGTTCAGTTGGCCCATGCTACAAAACTTTTGATTACTCAGGAGTCACTTCAGAAATTATCCCAGCATCTGTTCCATATGGACTCTGTCCAGAGCTTAGATACTTGAAAGTAATTCCTTTACCCAGTAATGAAGCTGCTGCTGCTGTATGCCTCCAGGTGATTTCTAACTTATGGCAAGCCTAAAGTGAGCATATCTGAGGTTTTCATGGCAACATTTGTCCATAGGGGCTTTGTCTTGCCTTCCTCTGAGGCTGTGAGAATGTGACTTGCCCACGATCACCCAGTGATTTTCATGGCCGAGCAGGGATTCAGTCCCTGGTGTCCAGATTTGTTGTCCAACACTCAAAACTATGCTAGCTTTCAGTGAACGTATACTGGCATTGTATTATAGCCTCAACCAAAGTGGACCTGTTGAATAAATTGCTGAATGATAAAGTCAACAGTTATGTAAATCTAGAGCCACCAAAAATCAGTTCAAGTCTTGGGGGGGGGGGGGGGTGTCTGGAAGTTAATTCATTCACTCAAGATCACTTGAGATTTGGGAGACCCAGTCACTGCCACCCATGACCAACACCCTCCACCCAGCTGCCTTCCTGACCTCCACTCATTGTGGTGCTCAGGGGCTGCCACTACCATATCATGTGCCCCTTGGTGTGCAGTCTGGGACAGCCAGGAGGTGAGACTTGCTCTTGGAGGCATAGGAGTAGCCAAAGAAAAAGGGCCATGGAGGTGCTGGTGTTGCTCATCCTCCTCCAAGCAGCTGAGGCCACAGTGGGCTGATCGGTGGCATCTGCACTCTTGGTGTCATCTGGTGTGGGGGACTGCCGGTAAGTGTGATGGCAGCCAAAGGGGTGCATTTGGCCCTTCCCTTCGCCACCACAGCTGAAATCTCTCTGCCACCATGAGGGGGGGTGCCCTGCCCTGCCCTTAACTGCAATGGCAGAGGTCTTCTCATGATGATGCCTCCACCACCACAGCGGATCCAGGAGGGGTGTGGTGGGAGGATGGCCTGATTGGGTGTTGCCCACCATCAGGAATGTCACCTAGTGCAGGCCACCATCCCCCACATCCCGCAGTGGTACCACTGGGTTTGATTGCTTCTAGTTCTGTTTCCAGATGTCACTACCATCCTATCATATTTCGCGGCCCCTATCTTCCTCTTGCTCATCAGATGCATAAGTGGAGGAGCATGACCATGTGGCATGATCCCACATTTTCCTCAAGATGTGAGTGTAGGTGACCACAAGAGTTTCTTATAGGGAAAGGGATGGAGAAGGTGATCATTGCTGTGTGGTTGTAATAAGACACAGCTAAAAGCACACCTTTTTCCTTGTAGGTGTATGTAGATGCTCCATTATTGGGGTCGTGGCAAAAAAAAAAAAAAGGATTTTGATAGCACTAACATGGAAAGCTATTACATTCAACCTTGAGACAACATGTATTGGGAACTCCAAAAACCTTTGTTTGGAAAGAGGGACATTCTCCATTTGTAATCCATGATGTTTTTCCACTATTTCTGACATCTATTTTCTTATCATGCAAAATCATTAGGAAGGAAGGAAAGATGAAATAGTGGCACTCCACATTTTGATTCATAGTTCTAGGAACTATCTATCTGAAATTACACAAAATTTTCTACAAAAAGTGCCACAATTATCTCTTAAAACATATCCCTGTGGCCTTCTGTTGAACTCCTGTTGAGGTTCTATACAAGCACAGACTGATATGCAGAGAAATATCTAACTTCTAAAGTCAAACATTATAAATGTGGCATAACAGGCCTTGTGAGAGATTAGAAAGTCATTAGAAAGATATTAACTCTTATAGGGATTGAAAATGTAGTCCCTTAATGTTGGGTAAAGGTGTTCACTTGTTAAGATGTCACTATGCTATCATTATTAGCTCTGTCAAAAGTGGTCTTTTGAGACTGGAGGCCTCCATTTGGACATTTTCTGATGCATACAAATCCCATACAATTCTGATATGTACGAATTCAGTGAGATTGTGGAATTTGCAGTATAGCACATTTGAACAGTGCCATGTTGGAAAAGGCTGTCCTGCAGCATGGTGTTTAATAACCTATGTGTCTTACTATTCCCATTAACCGGATATATCTCTTTTGTTGCTTCTACCTCCAGCTGTTCCCCAGCACATTGGATGTTCATTCATCCTTCACCCACCATGAATTATTTAAGGCAGAATGACATAACATAGGGGTGGATCATGACATAATGCTTCTAAAAGAGCCTTTTACAAATGCAGCTACTGTATAATGTATACACATAAATATAATACGTTACTTATTAAAATAGCTTATGCTGCTGTTTCTCATTATGTTACTTTCAAAATGTAACCCCATTATGCTCTGTTACAAAAAGAAAAACCTTATTTTCACATAATTGTCTTGCTTCAGTTCATTACTTCCCATGCCTGGCCTAATATGTATTTCAGTGAGTTTCCTACTGAAATCAGGATTGGCAATGTTCACTTGGGCAAAAACCCAGATGATGCCATCCTGTACGATACCAGGTTCTTCCAGTGAATTTAAACTTCTGTCCCAGATTTGGAATTTTATTTTTTTATAAGAAACTAGTTACTTTAAGTATTACTGTTATCACCCAAATACTGGCTACTATTATTGCAAGGCTGAATAATAACTCAATGAGTTGCTGTTGGTAATGAGTTACCATGCTGTTCCATTTGTGCATTGAAAATACTTGGCATTTCATATATCATGTAAAGGCTATGCTATGTAATCATAGCAATCACCAAGATTTTGTATGTAGAATTAGAAAACCAGTCTCTAAAAGCATTAGCCTTAAACAGTTTTATACCGGAAACAAAAAAAATCAAGATGCTCTCTGGTTCCCCCAAGTGAACAATTTGGATACTGCACCTTGGGAATTCTAAGAAAAGTTCATAAGATATTGCACAAAGCAATCATATCCTAGTACTTACTTTCCACACAGCTGCCTTGGTTTACAAGTCCTCAACACCATCTATTTGGATACTAGTGGAATTTGTAGCCCAACACATCACTTTGGCTCAAGTTCTATGTATTTGAGTATTTATAACAAATGAGCATATTTCCATTAGAACATCATTTACCTATGAAGTATAGTCAATAGAATGAATATCAAGCGGTCCTAATATACTAATCCACTACCTACCAGTGGAGATGGAAGACAGGAGATAAAGGCACCGTTGGGGAGGGGAGAGAGGGAAGAGGAGAAGATGGATAAGGAGCCTTGGGAAATTGCTTCAGAGGCAGAAAAGGGATCAATTCTCTCTCACACTCACCATCTCTCTTGCCTCCTCATCTCCACTCTTCCCACACGTCTGACTGACATGTTGTCCTCATGTGCTCTTTGCTTGCTGTACAAAGCCCACATATAGATATAGCATGAAACAGCTGCCCTTGTGACTCTTTCTGCTCTGACTCCCATTGTTAAGACCAAGTCAGAATATGCCCATCCTCAGTAATGAGCAAGAGAAAGATGCCACTGAAAATAAATGAATTATAGATTTGGCAATTATAGACAAAAATAATTCAGTTATACCTTATTATTGCAAAAAAAAAAAAAACCCAACTAGTTGCTAAAGTAACTCATTGGAAAAAGGGGTTACCACCTAGCTCTGTTCTCTGTAGCTATTGTATTAGCAGTACTGTATGTTCATTCTTCAAATAATGAATATTCATGACTCAGTAGTGTGTGATAATTTCATTTCCATCTCCCTGAGAAGTAATGTTCTGCCATGCATCAGTCCTTAGTTCTGGAATGTTCTTAGCACTTATAGTGATTACTTAGAAGCTTTCTCAGGCTTAAAAAAAGCAGGTATTTTAAAATGTTCTGGAAGTAGTTCAAAAATACATTTACAATATTGTGAGAGTCAAATACATGCTAGGTTTGTAGTATTTACTGTTTCCCACATTTTTGTTTACTTGGTGCCTGGATCTACCACATGTATGGTAGTGGCACCACAGGTGGGGAGGAGAGATTTAACCCTTTCCTTGATAGTCAGGTCCTTCCTGGTTGCCACCCCACAGCAGTTTAAAAAATAAAGAAACAGAAGTCTGGTGCTGGTAGAAATTTATTTTCTTTTGTTTATTGGTTGGTTGTGAGAAAAGAAAAAACCCTAGAGGAAAGAGTTAAAGCTTTGCACAATCCAGATCAGGTTTCCATATGCAAGGTAGTTAGACTCCCAGGCATTGGATTTCAGGAGAGAGATTGTATAGTTAAACCACTCTATCATATTTCTGATGCTGACTTCTTTCTTACTTCATGCTTAGAATCCTTAAGGATGCACAAAGAAAGCTAAACAGAAATCCATTAATTCCCCCTCTTGTCTCTAACCAGATAAAAAAACACAAAAGACAAGTGGGCTGAATGATCAGCAGTTTTGGAATATATTTGAAATAAACATGTTTTGGACTTGTTCTTTCCACTGATTAATATGCAGATTTTAAGATGCAGAACTGGCGTGTGTGTTTGTTCAGGAGCTATGTGAGCTGCAAATGGCAAAAAACAGGTTTTTAAAAAAATCAGTCTACTCAAAACTAAGTCCTTCTGAAGACAACAGGGATTAACTCCTAGAAAAATGACTAGTCCCAAATTGCCTTTATTAAAAAGGATGCATCCTGGATCACAATGGTCCTTATTATTGTTACTATAGGCTTGTGTTTTCCTATGCTACATTTTTTATCACCGTAGAAGACACAGAGAGTCAATGTGGTGTAGTGGTTTGAATTTTGGACTGCAGGTCTGGAGACCAGGATTTGGATCCCTGCTTGGACTTAGAAGTCACACTCTCCCAGTCTCAGAGGAAGGCAAAGGCAACCCCCCCCCGAACAAATCTTGCCAAGGAAACCTTATGACAGGTTCACCAGAAGACAGATATAACGGATTTTTTTTTTATGGTGAACAGATGATGAATGGCCAACAAAAAATAACTGTAACCTTCATGCAGTGCAATGGGACATTTAAGTCCATCAAAATCATGTTTTGTTGTAAAATCCATACAGAAATAGACCTACAATATAGACATTCTTTGGTGGTGTTTGTAAATGACTTCAGAGCAACATCAGAGTGTGACCAAGGTGGCAAAAATTATTAATAAGGAAGAAAACACAAGCTAAAAGAGGCTGGAGCAGTTTGCTTTGCCTGAGCCTGCTGGAAGAGGCAAGATTTCACCCTTTATCACCTCTCTTTCATTCTGAGTTAATTGAGTGTAAACTACTTTTGTACTCTGAGCCCAGTTTGCAGCAATCAGTTGTACTTTCAGAGGGGGAAAGAAACTTAGACATTTTTAAACTGATCAAAAAGTGGAAGAACAGAGCTTTAATTGGGACTGCCCCATCAAATCAGGACAGTTGAAGGGTTTCTGGAGTAGGGTGTTTTGTGTTTTTTCAAAGAAGTACTCATTCTGAAAAAAAAAATACTTGGCATTTCATATATCATGTAACATCTGTGCCATGTAATCACAGCAATCACCAAGATTTTGTATGTAGAGTTAGAACACCAGTCTCTGAAAGCATTAGCCTTAAATGGTTTTATACCAGGGAGGGGGGGGGGGAACAACATTACATGTACTGCCACCATTTCAAGTCCTAAATTTAACTTGTAGTTCTAGCTGGAGCTGCGACTCTGGTTGAATCAGTAGGCTTTAAATAAGTATTGACTTAACAAGTTCTCACTGATTCATTGGTTTTCTTCTAGTTGAGATTTAGGCCTAGGCTGACCTTTTAAATGTCACACAGTATTAAGGATGCATGTGGGTGGAAGCATTCTTCCTTTGGGATGAAATACTGCTTCAAAATGCATCACATAAAGCTGGCTCTGAATTCTTATAAGATGTACTAATTCTGCTAATACACCTCTGGTCCAAGTTTAGGTAGTGGTCATGATTGCCAAGTTCCGAGTGTTTTTGGGACCTTGATACTTGGGGAGTTCACTCCATCTATATGCTTGGAGGGCCTGCTCAGTATTTCACCAGTAGAAGCAAACATTATGTAGAGACAGAAGGGAGAGACTTCTTCACTGTGCACCCCAGCTGTAGGGTATCCTTTCTTTGGATGTTTGACTAACACCAATCTTAATCTCAAATTAAAATTTAAGAATTTAGCAGAGGTTTGAGGTGGCATTCAGTTGATTTTGATTTCCTCGGTTGTGGATTTCTGTACTTTGTTCAATGATTGTTTTATTGCTTCCAGCCCACCATGAGATATTTAAATATAGGGTGAGATATTAATATTTCAATAAATCACAGTTGCTTCACATTATGGAAATTAAGATGGAATTAGATGATCAGTGGCAAATATGGCACTCCCAGTCTTGTTTTGAGGCATGAGGTAAAAAGAAAACTTATCAGAAGAAAGTGGCTGTGCACACTATCCATATCAAGTTTTCCATGAATTTTATAATGGTTCCATCCTCCTGAACATATCTATAGTTTTCTCTCACGTCATCATTCAGGATTTTCCCAGAAGTAGCTATATGACAATGTTTAAGTCTAGAATGGCTGAAAGTGCAGTTGTCCTTGGCTGATTGACCGAATGAGTGATTTGCAGCTGCGTTCATCTTAAGTAGTCCAGATCATAGTTTAGACATGGTTTGTAATTTTCATCTGAGAAACTAAAACCAATGCTTTTTAAAAGTTAATTTAGATGTATAGTACAATTATCTAGCAAAAAACAAATCACTGGATTCGCCTGTATGTATAGAGTTGCTTGTCAAGTTGACCTGATGGTTATTAGAGCAAGAAGGCTTACTTTGGACTGCCCCGTCCATAACTGTAGAGATGATGCTGTTGTGACACTTGTTCTTAGAATCAGAAAGAAAATGCCTCAAGTAAATTAAGTGGAACAGCCCACTTTCTGTACTGTGTAGAGTTTATAAATGGCTAGGGGGTTACTTGCTTGCATGTGCTTTCTTGTAGGGAGTTATAGTAAGGGTTGTTTTGCTCTCAGTCACTTTTCATTCACGTTACAATATGCTATCATAAGTGAAATGTAAATGTGATGCAACAACTTACTTCTTCTTTTCCCCTTCAAGGATATCCAGTGAACATTCTCCAAAGCTTCAGATTCGGAGCCACAGTTACTTGAGGGCAGTGAGTGAAGTTTCAATTAATAGGAGTTTGGATAGCCTGGATCCAGCAGGTCTCCTTACTTCTCCCAAATTCCGCTCCCGCAATGAAAGCTACATGAGGGCCATGAGCACTATTAGTCAGGTGAGTGACATGCCTGCGCAGATGAGAAAATGAGGGCAGCATCAACCAGCTCTGAAAAGCATCAAATGTATGGAATAAATACACCCTGGGTAATTCTTGGGTGAAAGCAAATACGTGACTCAATGCATTGCATATTTTTTTAAAGAACCATCTGATCTATAAAAATCCAATTTTCAACATTCTGGCCTACTATGGTACAAGTATTCTGCCTGCTATGTTAAATGTGTCATGAGCTTCTTAAAGTTACTGTATTTTTCACTCACAGGAAAGAGCAAAGGGACCTACTTATCCAAATTTGGTCCACCATGCATGTGTAGACAGATCAAATCTCCCGCTATTTTTTCCCATTAGACTTGTAGCACTCTTTTAACCCCTACAGGATTTGGGGTGAAACCAGGTGAGGGAAGCTGTTAGCACCCCTGCGCACGTATAGTGTGCTCTATGCATTTACCTGAGAATTTTTTTAAAAAACATTTAATTTAAGCTCATGCATCTCAAGATCCCCATAAAAGATTCTGCAGACAAGAGCTGTTTTGATTTCAATACCTGGGGCAGAAAGCAGATGTAACCACTTCCCCAATGTCATATGCAAGTCTGGTTCTTTACACCCATATATTAATTGTGGCTATTCACATCAGTCAGGGAAAATGAACCATGGTATTTAGGAAAACCATTGTGGGAAGGGCACCACTGGTCTCTTATCAAATGATGTCCTAGGCAAGAAATATCCTTGGCTCCCCTTCAGCTTGTTCTTTTCTTAATGTATCTGTAACCTGTTTGAAATATTAGATACATGATTTCCATGTCTGGGAGGCTAATACAGCCCCCCCCCCCAGCTATCCACAAGTGTCCATCCGTGGTTTAAAGGCAAAGACAGTAGGCTTTCTTACTTGTATCAGTTGTATGCAGCTTTTACATTTGAAGAATATCCCTTGCAGCTAGTTATTTAAAATACCTTCCATTCTCCATTTGTCTGTGGTTTGGCAAAAAGTGGGATTTTACCCTAAATGAGGAAATGATGCATCAGGTGAAAGTTTCTTTAGCACAGCCAAACCAGAGACTTTCTTCCATACTTGGTCCCATTCACTGAATATACTAGAGCTCTTGAAAGATTAACACACGCCTCAAATACAAGGCTACGATATATACTTTGAAGCTTTTAAATTTTGGCCTGTACACTAATTCTGTGCCTTAAAGTGCTAACTACACTGTGCTTGATTCATTTTACTCTGTAACTGGATTGATTTACATATATTGCTATAAGATAGTGGTTTTATTGTTGTATGCTGTTGCTTTTATCAATAGCATACAACAACAATTCCTTTACTAGACCAGAGTTCAAATCCCCACTGAGCCATGGAAATCCAGGGGTGACCTTGGGCAGGTCACACTCTCTCACCCTCAGAAGAAAGCAAAGCCAAACCCTCCTCTGAATAAATCTTACCAATTAAACAGTGTGGTGGGTCATCTTGGGGTCACCATAAGTCACAAGGAACTTGAAAGCACACAACAGCAATTGGTTTTATCACCCTCGTTGAAGATTTGGCCTACATCCAATTGGCAGCCCCCTACGCCAGATAGCAGAGATCCATTGAATCAACTTTTCACTGGAAAAATGACACTTAGGTGAATTTCACTGACTTAATGGATCTACTCTCATTAGTACTAGCAACTAGGTTAGGTCTTTGTTTCCTGTTTAATTTATGTAGAGGTAGTCTTTTCTTTTTTCTTTTCTTTTTAACATTGTCATTTTTTTAAAATGTCAAAAATTAGAAACAAAAATCTCTCTAGGTAATTTTTGTTCTGTTAATGTAAAGGTCCTAAAAGTCTATTTAGTGCCCCTGCATTTGCAACATGAAATTACAGAAAATAAGGTGTCATTTGTTAATAGATACTACATATATAATTACTTGTTTTTTGTGATTTCATAGATGAATCTTAATAATATTTGTTATGTTTCTTCTTCAGCTATTAGAATCATAATAATTCACTTTTGTAGAATAAGTCTACTGCCATTCCTACAGTTGGAGAGAAGGTCTTGGGAAGGTAAATTCTCTTGTTACAAAAGCCAAGGGAGGAATAGTTCAAGATACACACCCACACACACCGTATCATCAAGACTTTTTCTTTCCTTGGTTAGACTCACACACAATTGGCAGTAATAAATGAATTCAGCCTTCCTTTGCCAGTACACCCACTTCTAGAGTGGAAGGCAGACGCTTGTAAGCCAGCTGGCAAAAAACAAGAGAGACATTTTTATTTAAGAAAATCTAGCCATGCTTATATGCATGGATGCACACAAACATACAAAGAGAACAACATAGTGTTTGCTGTGTTCATGCAGAGTAGCTTTTGTTCAAACTGCAGCTCTATGGGGCTTTTAGGAGAGGTGGTGGGCCTTGCTTTTGGAGCACTATGAAACAAGGCTGAGTGAGATCTTACCTAAATGTAGCTCTTCACATGCTTTTCTGTGTTCTTCAAATGCCTGGCAGCTGCCAAGCCCTAAGTCTGTCCGCTGCTGCTGCTGCTTACCAGTGAGGAGGGGAAGGAAGGGAGAGAGGAGTCAGACCATGAAAAGCAGCTTAGCTCAGCTTGGTTGCAGGGCAGCGAAAGAGAAAAGGGTGCTGTCTCAGATGGAGTACAATCACATTCTCCTTTCCCCAGGAGTCCGAAACAGCCAGATCTTCATAGTCTTAATTGTCGCCTTCTTCCTTCCCCCTCCCAAGTGGAGGTCCCACTTCAGGTTTGACATCTGCTGGATTGTGAGAGGTTTTGGGAAATGAACATATTGGTCTGTGCCTCATCCAAAATAGGACATACCCACTTACAAACACATACACCGCTAAAAGGATGCCAGCCGTCTTTGCTTGGCAGAACTTCAAAGGTTAGCCTTTAAAAGTACCCGTATTTTCCAGTGTATAAGACGACTGGGTGTATAAGACGACCCCCAACTTTTGCAGTTAAAATATAGAGTTTGGGATATACTCGCCATATGAGACTACCCCTCTTCCAACGCACACCAAATAAAAATTTTAAAAACCCATCAGATTTGATTTCAATATGGTAATTTTAATTCAAAGGCTTATGACATGCAGATATTTAGCAGGAAAACTTATTGTATACAAAGCCTGCTTGGATTGGTCAGCTCTCCCTGCTTGCCTAGCCCTCCCTGTCTCCAAGACTATCAGAGCAGTATTGCAAACACGGCTCTTTTTTCCATACCCTGAGCGTCCCGGATGCCTGTAGCTTGCTCTGCCCTTCAGTTACATATGTGGCAACTGCAGATTCTCCAATCCGGCTCAGAAGTTTCAGCGCCTGCCCTATAAGACGACACCCAGCGTATAAGACGACCCCTGACTTTTGAAAAGATTTTCCTGGGTTAAAAATTAGTCTTATACGCCAGAAAATACAGTATTTTCTTCCTGTTACTCATTGCATTATTTAAAATGTAACCCTTTGCTACTCATTCCAATCAAGAAGTAATTCATTGTGCTTGTCCCTTTTCCAGTACTTTCTACTACTTTTCAAATAGGAGAACCTTTAGGATTGGGGTGTTAGGAAAATGGGATAACAGGTGAAAAATTCCTGTCTAAATGCTTCCAAAAATGACCTTTAAAAGTAACATTGACAGCAAAAAGGAACCATTTCTCTTTACAGTAAAGAAACTTTATTCTTTTGGAATACAAGTTCTTTTGAAACACAAGCTAGATCTTGCTACCAAAAAGTAATTTGTTACAAGTAGCCCTGTTACAGTTTGGGAGAGAGGATGTAAGAAATAAGGTGGAATGACAACTGAACTTTTTTCTACAGCAAAAAGTGGAAAAGATATTTGCAAGACAAGTATCTTCCCCAATATGCATTAAAACATAAGGGTTAGAGGGAAAGAAACACCTCCTATAGATTCTGAATCCTTACTTTAACTATTTTTTTAAAAAAATACTCATGGGAAGGAGGATGGGAGGCTGTTTTTCTTTCTATTTTTCTATTCTGTGTTTCTTTCTTTTTGCCAGTGACCATCATAGCCCAACCCAACCCAATGTCTATTGGCCTAGAAATGCAACCCATTGATTTTTCCAGACTTATATGTGAGACAAGAACTTACTTATGAGTAAACATCTTCTCTCTGGAACTTGCAATCTAATGTGGATATCACTGCCACGGTGTTGGGGAATTCTCTTCCTTCTCCCTAACAGATTTTCTGCATTTTTCCCCATCTGAGGAAGGAGGAGTGAGAGTGAAAAATAAAGTAGTGGAAGTAATCACAACCACTGCTCACTTGCTAGGACAGCAAAGAGATGAGTGCAGTGAAAAGGTGGGACTGCCTTTAATCTGCCTCCCCCCATTCTACAACCTAAAGCAGTTGCCTCATCAGAATTTACAATCTGACCAGCTCTATTAATGTGGGCTTAGGAACACTGGTGTTAGCGAAAGTGTACACAACTGTATATTGTACATCTCGGACCTCAGAGCAGCATTCCTTGAACCAAAAAACAAAAACAAATAAAGATTGGAAAAAGAAACAGCAGAGTGGAAATATCCATAAACTCAAGTCTATCAACAGTGGATTGAACCAAAACAATAGTTTTCTGGTACAATACACACATTATAACACTAACTAAACCACCAACCTCATGAGGGCTCTGTGGTCCAATTCATCGTATCTCCTTTCTGGCTCCCACGCTCCATTCCTGAGCTCCCACCACCATTGATGTGTTTATCTACTCACCTTAGCTTTAGGCAACATCTTTACTCCTGCCTTTGTCCCCCAACGACCATCACTAAGACTGAACTTGTCACGTTATCTCAATACACACAAGTTTTGCATTTCTATTGTTATTCTCACACACAGCCTGCTTACATAGGTCTGTCCCTAGACCCTACACTCCATGCATCTGAGGGAGTGGACCCAAGTCTAAAAAAGCCCATGCTACCAGCTTCTGTCTTTCAGTTACTCTTAAAGGTCCTATGTTGAATGCCTTTTTGCATACAACTGTAGTAGCAACTGAATAAAATATATAATTATTTTCAATATCTTTCTTATACTGTAAACTACAGCACATTGTCACCTTTCTTTCAACCAATCCTCTGTAACCTGAAATGTCTGATATCAATTTCCGTTTTTATTACTTATCATCAATCAGTTATTATTCTGCTGTGTCAAATGCTGAAATCCAGGTGGGCCTTTTGACATTTTAGAAACTCAGTACTTAATTTCTGAAAAAATCTTTGCCTTCCCACTTAAAATCCTTTTCTTCTCCCACTTCTCTTACTTTGAGATATTTCTCATCATAAGTTAAGAAATTATCCTTCTAATTTAATTAAAGATGGCACATGACATTAATAGCTGGGAGGCTTAACAGTGGCTTTACATAATTAAGCCTTTCATTTGGTTATTTGACACTTTTGCCAGGATGGATCATCTGTGGTTGATACAGACAGTGGTTAAATCTAGAGAATTAAAATATATAGTAGCTAAGGTGGTACTTATTTGTGCTGGAGCACAATTGCGTGTGGTAGTCTATCACACAATAATGTTAAACCCCATGATTGCGTTCGGATTGCCATTAGATTATACTTCATGTAGCTTGTCCAATTCAAGAGGAAACGCATCTGATAAAAATGTATGTTCTTAGCTGTTTGGGGGATTCTTTATCATGAGGATATAAGACTGTATTTCATTTGGTGTTTAAGGTTATTATAAGCCCGACTACTTTATTGGATGTAATTAAACTGCCTGCTCTTTCCCTGCAGGTGAGCGAAATGGAGGTGAATGGTCAGTTTGAATCAGTTTGTGAATCTGTATTCAGTGAACTGGAATCTCAGGCAGTTGAGGCCCTGGATCTGCCAATGCCAGGCTGCTTCCGCATGCGGAGCCACAGCTATGTGAGAGCAATCGAAAAGGGCTGTTCCCAAGATGATGAATGTCTATCACTGAGGTCTTCGTCTCCCCCACGCACAACCACCACTGTGAGGACCATCCAAAGCAGCACTGGTGAGTTTTGTAACAGACATTAGAAGTGGTCTGAAATCTCCAAGGAACCATTTAGCATCATTTCCTAAAGGTGCCTGTAATGGGAGAGCTCCTTGCCAAGGCTGGCCACAACTGTGAGTTAGGATGAGGAAGCCTCCTCAGCCAACAGCTGTGGGATATTACAAAGAGCAGCACATTGTTAGTCATTTGATATATTGCTGTAGTTTTACTGTTACAGATACTTGTGAAATTTTCTGCCTTTGGTGCTAGAATAGCTCAGGTGTTTTGGGGTACTGTGTGTATGCTAGGGTGGCATTAGCTGTTTCACCTCAGGTAGCAAAATCCCTTAGTCTAGTCTTGCTGCTGTAAACCCTCCACACTCTTACTTGAACTCCTGTTTCCACAAACTCATACTAAGGAGAAGCACTAAGGTAGAGTAAAACCTCTAAAGTGTTTAAATGAGTGTTCAGGAAAGTGATGAGCTAGCCTTACAACATGTAATACTTGATGCTGCTCCAGACAGATGTAATTTGGAGAGTTCACACCAAAACCAGAAACTGGGCCCTGCATCATCAGGATCCCTCAACATGGGAATGGGGGAAATCCACCGTAATAGTAGTTGTGGTGGTGGTGGTGGTAATTCAGTGCAATCCAATTGAAACACATACCAATGGAACTGCAAGGGTGCTGCTGGTAAATACACCATTGCTATGTTATGGAGTAGGGTTCATGAAGCCACATTTTTTCCAGCATTATCTGCTAGAGGAAGGAAAATCTGTCAGTTTTGCTTTCTCTCACAGTCAAGATTTTTAATACTTGACCGCTAACTTTACTTTTTAAAAATTTTAAGAACATATCAGGACAGAAAAATATGGGAAATAACTATGCAAGATATCAGTCCAAAGGACACATCAGTCCTAAGGTTGCTGAGGCCTTTTTGGGTATAAAATTTATACTTGTAAATGTGCTGAGCTGCTAAGAAGAGACACAGCTACTTGTTCTACTATGAGTCCTCTTGTTCACCTTCTGCGGCCAGCAGAACTTGAATTTTCTATCACAGCAGGTAAAGCATAGAAACTGAGTGGAAGAGAGAGGGGCAAGCAGTATTGCAGTTGCAACATCTCTCATTGTATCACAGCACAATTTTCAGGCAGTATTTTCAGAAAGCCAGTCATCACCATAAACTTTTTTTTTGCTCCATCTTTGTTCAAAGAAATGGGATTACTGTTTTGTTACAACAGGAACAAAACTACAAATGGTAAATCTTTTTCTCCAGGCTACTCTAGGCAACTTTCCATAATGGGGCAGTCATTGAAGATGCTTAAATTGAAACCATTTAGAGCTTTATAGACTAAATTCATCATACTGTGCTTTGCTCAGCAGGACTAGGAAGTCAGTGCAGTTGTTGAAAAAATTAGTTCAATACTTTCCACTGCCTAGCACCATTTAGCAGTGTCAGTTGCAATAAGATAATTTTATTAAAATAGTTTTTAAGCACCTCTTCAACCAGAAAACCCTTTTGAGCCAAGTTCGAACTGTTTTGTATGACCTTTGGTCCTTAAAATCAGGATTGGCCTTTGGTAATGTTTTAACGGTATGTGTAATTTTAAATCTGGTTTTAAAGAGAATTATGTCTAATTTGTTTTTGTTTTTTTCTGTTGATGGCTGTACAGGCTCTCTAGCAGACAGAGAGGAAATTAACAAATATTGTAGTAAAGCAAACTTTAATTTTAAAAATTACACAGAAGAGTACTTAAGACATTCCTTGGCCTCAAGAGTGCAGTGTAAAAGACAAAAGACACAATAGATAGGATTGGGAAGGGGGAGGAAGAAAGCATGATATACTGGTTAAATTCCCTTTAATGCTTTTTCAAGACGGAAGTGAGGTTTTACTAGTTAAAATAAAAAAAAATATGGAATACAACTGAGTAAAACAGCAGCACAAAATATTTCTAAAAATAACAGCTAACAACTCCAGTTTGTCAACATCTGTTTATTTAAAAGCAGACCAGAAGATCTGGATTTTAAGGCCTGTTTAAAAACAATCATCTTGCCAAATGGCAAGGGGGATTGTATCAAACAGAACAGGTTGTTTGAATCTGCCCAACATTAAAGCAGCACAAAGCAAGAAAATTTTGCATGAGTTAAAGGCAGAATCACAAAAAATGCATCCCTTCAGATGTTTTCAGCTGTAATTCCCAGCAACCCTAGTCACATAACCAGTAATGGGGAATGCTGAGAGTTACATCCAGCAAAATCTGGAGGACATCTCACCCCAGTCTATGATAAAATAACACAAAATTGAGAAAAGTCATTTGTGATAGAAAAAATCCATACAATGATATGGATTGGCTTCTGACTTGAACATGAGATTGCTCAAAATTTCCTTAAGTGAAAGTTTTTTTAGTAACTATCCATCATGAATACAGTGTGGTGCAGTTGAATCTAAAATAGAACAATCTTTCCAAGGTCACTTACTTATTAGTAAGGAAGAACACATTTTCAAATTTAGTTTGAAGCAACTGTATAATGAACCTAGAGAGCCAATCATGTCTTGGACTTAAATGAAAAGACAGGAGGAAATGAACCATGCAAAGACTTCTGACAAATAATTTTTCAGTCTTTTCTGAGCCCATCTTAAAGTTTAATCCTTACCTTGCATAAAAGCTTTAATGAACTATTTTATGCCTTGTCTTTTCTGGGACTTTTCACATGCTTCACACACCCATCTCTGACAGGCTGTGGATTCTGAGTGTGAGCAGAGATTCATATTACCAATTTGAGCACCAGGAGTTTTGATAAATCTGGAAGAGTAGAAAGGGGGGCTTATAAATGGCACAGAGAAATTAAAAATTTTATTTGGGACAATAAAAAACCAAGAATCAATTGGAAAACTATGACAAATTTCAAAGAAGATGGTGGAGCGGGAGTGCCAAATTTAGAATTATATTACCAAGCAAATGTATTAAATTGGATGTCTGATTGGATAAAACTTGAAAACCAAAACACTTTAAAAATAGAAGGTTTTAACAATAGATTCGGTTGGCACGCATATACATGTTATGGGAAAGCAAAAATCCACAAAGAATTTTTACAACATGAAATTAGGGGATCCTTATTAACAACGTGGGAAAAAATAAAGAAAATGATTTACAGGAAACTGCCCCTATGGACCTCCCCACAAGAAGCTTTTCTTGGACGATGGGAAACAACAGAGAGATGGTTGAAATATGAAGACTTGATAGTTAAAAGGCAAGATGATATTCCCCGAATGAAATCAATAGAGGAACTAAACCGATTAGACATGAAAGTGAATTGGTTTTCGTATACACAACTTAAAGAACGTTTCAGAACGGATGTAAAGTTATTTGGAATCAACAATATAATGGAAGAGTTTGATAAATTATTACTTAGTGAGGAAAAAAAGAAAACATCGAAATTATATAAATTCTTGCTGAAACTAGACCAAGAACAAGAGGTAGTTACAGATGCCATGATCAAATGGGCTACGGATTGTGGAAATGTTATTGATTTGGAGAGCTGGAAGCACGCGAGGAAGAAAACAAAAGAATTTACCCAATCTCAAGCTTTGAGAGAAAATTATTGGAAAATGGAGAACAGGTGGTATCTGACTCCAAATAGGTTAGCTTTTATAAGCAAGGAAAAATCAAATAAATGTTGGAAATGCAACTCAGCTAGAGGATCTTAGATGCATGTTTGGTGGCGATGCCCTAAATTAGAAAAATATTGGAAACAAATACACTTGACAATTGAAAAAATATTGGACATTAAGTTTGAACTGAGACCAGAAATCTATTTATTAAACATGACAAATAAAATCCCAAGAGATATAGAAAGAAAATTTGGTAAATTAATACTATACATGATAACAACTGCGAGAATACTTGTTGCTCAATATTGGAAAGAGCCTGAAATACCAAATATAGATCTTTGGCTTCAGAAACTCTTGGACATGATAGAGATGGATAAACTGACTTTATATTTAAGAAACAAAAACATTGATAGGGCTGAGAAGGATTGGTTCTCAATAATTCAATTTTGTAAAGCTAAGTGGTTTAAGGAGGGGGTTCATTGATATTGAAAAGCATGGAGGATTGAATAATAGTAACAAGTAATAAACTTAGTCTAAATCGATAGTTTAAGAACTCTTCAGAAGGACTTTATAGACTAAAAAGGAATGTGAGTGTAAGTCTTAAAGAATCCGACGATAAGGATGTATAAATCACAAATTAGAATTATGGGCTAAGGAAGTAATTGACTGTTAAGAAAACTTTGGTAAAGATTATATATATTATAATGTATAATCGTATAAATCATGTAAATAGCTGGTTTTTTATATCAAATAAAAAAAAAAGAAAGGGGGGCTTATTTAAGAAAATATGCATATCCATAGGAAAAATACTGTATTCTGTTACATCTAGAATATTACTGGCTTGGTATACTGGGAGTTGTAGTTCTAGTTGCTCTCTGAGCCTCCAAGTGGCTGATTTGACTAGGCTAGGAGACAGTGCTAGTACATACTGATTCTATTCAGTGTAGGATGTTGTATTTCCAGCATTTACTTCCATATTCAGAGATCACTGGACAGTTCCCCCTGTTTGTAAAGATTTCCTAAAGAGTTTCTTCAAGCACAATAAATGCATTCTGTGAATCACTTTGGCATTCCTTCTTGCTCTTCTGTTTCAACGTCTTATCTCTGGGAAAAGAGTTAGTTCAAACATTCTATTATTGATACTGCATTTTTCCCTACTCTTTGGTGTTTATCACACGGGAGGAATTTCTCTTAATTTCGAATTAAAAGAAAGTGGGGCCACAACATATTCACGTGAATTCACTAGTTCAGCGAATTTATGTGAATTCGAACTGTATTCGAACTAACTTCCCATTGCCCGAAAATAGCTTGCCATTGCCCGAAATTGCATGTGATCACCTTTCATGCATAACGTGAACCCCCATGATTGCATTCGGACTGACTTCCCATTGCCCAAAGTTGCGTGTGGTAGTCTATCACGAAATAACGTTAAACCCCATGATTGCGTTCGGATGGCCATTGGATTATACTTCCAATTTCCCTTGTCTGATAACGTCCTTTATCTCACATTGTAATGCATGCAAGCCAAAGCACAGGGAGTACTCAGCAGCTTTTGTGGAGGAATACAAAGTACTGAAATGCCTTCCATCATTTCTAGCATACTCTGCTTTGCTAATGGCAAGCCCTAAGCATAGGCTTTTAAAACAGCATTTCTGCCTAAGCAGTCTCCACATTTATTTGCTCTGATGGTGACTACCAAGTAACCAGAAACACTAAATAAAACATTGCTTCACATTACAGCAAAATATTACATCTTAATTGCCAGTTCCCATATTTCCTATGAAACATTTGAGTGTTTAATTGATGAGCAATCAAATGATGTATGCACATAAGTTAAATATGTAATATATGGCTATCGCTTACACTTTTTATTTACTTAGACAAAACTTTTTATTTATGTAGACCAAACATTAGCTTAATTGGGACCCAGAGGGGAGGTTTAAACTTTCCATTCCATCTTATCCTTTGACAATATTTCCCTCCTTTGGAGGTGATTTTTAAAAAGTCTTTATAGGAACTCAAGAGCATGCTCAAATATTTAGGGAAGAATGGGAGAGAAGCTTCAACCTGCTCTTCGCATGCAGGGTGATCAGTATCTGGATTGATGCCTGAACGTTTTCTTGTGAATAATTAAAAAGGAGAAGGGCAGCTGCATGCTCCAACTTCCATGTAATGTGTAGTTTGCCTTTAGTCTCAGGTCTGATGGAATCCAGTTCTAGAAATACATTTCTTTTCTCTGGAGATAATTCTTACAGCCAAGTAATTGTTCAGTTTCATCTTCCAGGACAGACATTTAATTGATTTTGTTGACCTCAGTTTTTCCTGTGTTCCAAAACAGAACACTGTGTTCAAGACAATAGTGTATCTGTGACTTCATATAATGGCAATCCATTTTCTGTTTCTATTCTTAATAACTTTCTTCAAATGGCCTTCTGCCCCTTTATCTTCTTCTTCTTTGCCTTTTTCTTTAATTATAAGCACACACAAAAAAATATTTCTACTCTTCTCCCATTTAAAAACTTGCAGTGGTTCAGTAGTTCATAAAAACAGCCCAACTGGAACAGTTCGAATAATTAGAGTGCTTCATTGTAAGAATGTAGATCTGAATACAGGATTATGTAAAATATGAGATATGTATGATGTGTTAAATTCACCTGTAATGATTTCTTTTTAGTTTCTTTTTGTGATTGTGTTGTGTTTTTAACCTAATAAAATTGCATTTAAAAAATAATAAAAATAAAAACAGCCCAGAACCAGCTGGTTCAAGAATTCTCAGGCCAACTCAGTAATGTGTAAAATTTGCACAATTAGTCAAGAAGGTGACAAAATCAATTTCATAAAAGGGTCAGCTTCTAAAGAATAGCTGGAGACAATCCAAAGCCAGTTTTGTGCAAAATTAACAATAAGCCCTTTTGCAAAGAATGGCTTCAACACAATCAGTAATCAAAATTATGAACATGTGTACAAGCATTTAAGATTTTTTAGCATTTGCGGAGTGGGCAACATTTTAATTTTGAAATATTCCCAACATACATTTTCCTTTTTTTGACAACAGCATTGTATACCGCAACCTGTCAGAAGTACTCCCCATGAAGGTTAGTTATTACAGTAGCCAGAAACATTATTGAAAATGAGATTCTACAAATGCAGGTATATATTTGGTACATGCAGGACAGACATACACCACCTACACAATCTAATCTATCCAAGTCTATATCTCTCTCCCTCATCTCGGGAATTACTCCTCCACTTTTATTCCTTTCCATTTTCATTTTCAGACATTGACTTACCACACATTTTCTGCATTGAAAAGAGATACACTGGTCACTTTCACACTATGAGGTCCTATGGAATCCTGGGATTTGCAATTGCACGAGCCATTTAGAGTTCTCTGCTCTAGTGTCTCACCAAACTCTACATTCCAGGATTCCTTAGGACACAGCCATGGTAGTGATATCAAACAAAATTGTGTGGTATGATAGAGGCCACAATGTATTTGCTTCTCTGCAAAGCAAAACATCCTTATCTGTACTCATCCAGTGGTTGTACTGCCTTCTCTTCTCTTTATTGTTGTTGTTGTTGTTGCCATTACCAAATATGCTCCTCAAATCCTTTTTTACATTCTTTCTCTTTTTTCACTTTTTTTCCCTCCTTGTGTTACCTTTTGTTCTCATTTCGACAATGTATCCATTTTCTGTAGGAAATCCACTTCACTCTAATAACGTATTGTCCCTCACAACCTATGCTGGTAATGTTTTGTACTTAGTTGTGCCATTCTTGTCATACTATATACACTGTAGCTCAGCATCTTTGATTGTGGTTTTGAGTATCCCCTAAGCCTTTTGCAAAGAACTGATCCTCCTGACATTCCCTTCTTAGTGCTACAGGAGGTTTTGGGTGTTTTTTCTTGCTTTTTTATTTCATGGATATCAGCAAAGAACTCCATAGCCAAATAGCCAAAGCCACTAACCAAAACCAAGTCCTTATGGCCACAATAGAAATCTAGTAACATTTTACTAATGATCCTTGTCAGAATCCTCATACAGTGGTACCCCGGGATACGAATGCGCCGCCTTACGAAATTTCCGGGTTACGAAAAAAATCAATTGAAAAAAACTGTTCCGGGTTACGAAGGTTATTTCGGGTTACGAAAGAAATTTTGGTGCTTTTCGGCGCTTTTTCGCACCAAATCGCGGCTTTTCCCCATTAGCGCCTATGGGTTTTCGGCTTGCGAAAGCTTTTCGGGTTACGAACGCGGCAGCGGAACGAATTAAATTCGTAACCCAGGTTACCCCTGTACTTGAAAGCTTTCCTTTTTTTTCAGATGTGACTGTATTGTCCTTAGCTTTTATAAACCAAATTTAAAAGCACCAGAATTACTGTTTCTAATCAATTGACCAACACCCGTATCTAGCACTATATGCAAAGAGATCTTGCAGCACCTTTCAGACTAACTGAAAGATAGAAGTTGGTAGCATGAGGCTTCATAGGCTTGAGCCTACTTCCTCAGATGCATTTGTAGGCTCACGTCTATGGAAGTTCAACTTCTGTCTTTCAGTTAGTCCCAAAGGTGGTGCAAGATCTTTTTTCATTTTGGAAATACAGTTGTGACTTGTAAATGTGACACCAGCTTGATCATGCATGATAACATTTTGGATTTGAGAGGGAAGATTATTTTATCTATTGATAGATCTTCCTTTCCAGAAGACTTCCACAAAATAATTACTAGTAGGTTGCTCCTATTTAATAATTTATTAATTGACATGCCGATATAGATACCAAAACTAGATTAGCTGAAAAAGTTTATAATACAGAACTTAAAATGCTTTGAACAAACATCATATTAAAATACTATTACATTTTAAGAAGTATAAAATTGTTTAAAATCTTCTGAAACATATTTATCTTTCCAAAAAACATGAACTTATATATCAAGATATTGGTTTGTTCAAAACAGGTAGACCATTATTTCTTTTCTTTTAAAAAAATTATTATTATTATTATTATTATTATTATTATTATTATCATCATTGGAGTTCATATTACAACATGGCATTTGGCATATTCGAATTGTCCATCGGGGTGCTAAGATTTTTATGCTATTGTATTTTAAATTGTGGATTATGGATTGTGTTATTATTTTACTATGTTTCATTTGTTATTGTAACCCGCCCCGATCCTCCGGGGAGAGGAGGGGTATTATTATTATTATTAGTTACCATTCTAGGAGATAGTGCTGAACAACATCAGAATATAGAGATTCTCATAGTTAATGGCAGATGTTAGTGTTATCAGTAAGTGACAATAGTTAGCAGGGTTGCATTGCTCAGAGCTTGTAAGCATCTAATTACAAATAACAAGTTACTTATATTGAGGTTTTTTTCTAGTAACAAAGGTACAACAACATTACAGTACCACTGTAACTTAACAAGCAATAACTTCACTCCTTTTGTCCTGTAACTGAAAGCGGCGGTCTGCCGTTGCCGCCGGTTGCTGCGTCCAGGAACCGCAGCGGCCAAACCGTGAGGTTCCCGGACGTAGCAAAAAAGAAGCCCGAAAATGGTGCTTCTTTCTGCACCCTGGAAGTGGTGCCGTGAGGAGCTAGTTGTGGACTCGTGGCATCACTTCTGCCGCGCGACATCCGGACGCTATGCGTCCACGACGTCAAGATGGCGGCGCCTGTGTGGAAGGGCGCCACCATTTTCTACACGCTCCGCGCGTACCAGGGTTGAGGGACATCTAGAATAGACGCCCCTTTCTAACCCTAATACTCCCCTTCTTAACCCTAGTATGCGCAGAGCGCGTATTTTCGGCACATGTGTAACGTGCCATAGTTATTTTTGTAACCATGGTGCGGTACAGACGGTGGCTCTGTGCCGCCCGTCTTTCCCGCTTGTTGGTGCCACAGCAGCCGGACCTCACAGCACCGACACACTGCCAAAAAGAAGCTGCTCTAAGGAGCTTCTTTTATGTGACACCGTAAAGGAGAAACAGAGCCAGCATGACGTCACTTCCTGGAAGTGACATCCAGATGCTACGTGGCGTCAGCATCATCATGGCACACCCTGTATGGGCAGGAGGGCGTCATGATGCCGCCGTCCACCCGTACTAGGGCTCGAGAGCGTGCGGTTGCTGCGTGCTCCCAAGCCCTAGTATCGCCGCCACCACATCACTTCCTTCCAGTATATACCGGCCCCATGTGACTTCATTCAGTTGTGCTGGATGGTGCTATGTTTGAAGCTCTGATCTTTGTGTAAAGATGGTAGTGAGAGAGATGGCAGAAGAGTGGACTTTGTACCACAGGGCAGTGGTACACATATGCATGTGTTTATTTTTCAAGTGTTCTGCTGAAAAAGTACATTAGGCCTGTGACTATTTTATGCTAGCTTTAATACAGTAGTCTCTTTTGTCTAATCAAACCACAGAATCAAACACTGGGGGGGGGGGGGTAGGAAACTACATTGACCCCTGCCTCAGCAGTGAATGACCCTCTAGTGCAGTATTTCCTGAAACTTTAGTCCTTCAGGAGTTTTGGTCTTCAACTCCTAGATGCCCTAGGCATTTTGGCCAACAATCAGAAATACTGGGAACTAACACCCAAAACATCTGGAGCACCAAAGTTTGGGATCCACTGCCCTAGTAGATCAGTGGCCTCACACAGCCCACAGTCTGCACGTTCAAGATCACTGCTGTAAAGTACCTGCATATACAATTGAACAGCCCCAGAGTTTGCAGACCTTTTTAAAAAACAGAATCCAGTAACTGAAATAAAAATGTGAGCATTTCAATCAGTGGATTTAATATAGCTACTGCTTATGTAATGCTTTCATGCATTAGCATTCAGAGCTATTGCTACTTCATTGTGCCAGTAATTCCCAATTCAAAAGTTCCCACATTACATATTTATTTACAAGATACAGTACATACCACACATTTTCAAATCTGTTGTATATGTCTTTATGCAACAGTCCATAACACTAATTGTCCCAGTGAGCCATTGTGGACTGTTGGCTTCATATATTATTAAGCAGTTCTCAGAGAGAACATTTTCATTTGTTTTACTGTGCCATAAAAGAAAAACACACAAGAAACCTACAACAAAAACAACTTTCTCTCTAAATCTCAGAAGTGATAAGCTTGTTCCCACTCTCCTATCTTGAAATTTCAATACACTGCAATATATTGTGCTGGTATAATTTGAAGTTCTTTAAGATCCCTGTAATAAAAAGAAGAAGACACAATAGTAGTCTTCTTATAATAATACAGGGAGGAAATTTTCTAAAGGTATTGTTTTAGATAAAATGTAGTTGTATTATTTAGGTTAGCTGTGCTTTTAATTGAGAGTCAGAACAGATGGATATCAAAAATGTTTGTTTTATGCTGTAGACTTAATTTTATTGTATGGTGTTGTATACATTTTAATGTATAGTGTATAGTGGATGAGAGCTGGAAAGACCCAGGTCTGAATTCCTCATCAACAATGAAGCTCTCTAGTGTCCTTGAGCCAGTCAATATCTCTCAGCCTAATCTCTCTCACATAGATTGCTGTGACCATAGAATGGACAGGAAAAAAACATGCTCCTTAAGCTCTTGGGAGAAAAGGTGGGATAGAAAACTAATAAAATAAAATAAAAGTTTCTCCTTCAAAACCATATGATATTTTTTGAAGTTTTAGTATTAGGAAATGAAGCAGAATTGTATTCTGTTAGACTTCTATGTTGAGATGTAACTATTTCAGTCCTATGTATGTTTTGGACTTAGGTTGTCGGCATACTGGACTTCCATCAACATCAGAAAGACCTATGTGAATGAGTTTAGAAAGAAAGTGACACACCTATTTATTTATTTATTTATTTGATTGATTGATTGATTGATTGATTTGATGTCTTTGTTGCCTTTCTCCCAGAAAAGGACTCAAGGTGGCTCACAAATAAAAAATACTAATAGACATATTACAATAAAACAATTAAAAACATAAGCTAAAAATATAAAATTACAAATATTAAAACCACAATATAACCACAGTACCCCATACAACACCCTATATAACAAACACCCCATATACAAGCCATCCCTTGATTACACATTAAAAGCTTGCCTAGACAGACTGCTTTTGCTTGTTGACAAAAGGCAAGCCTTTCATCTTGCGGAAGGGCATTCCAGAAGGTAGGAGCAGCCACCAAGAAGGCTTTCTCTCATGTCCTTACCAGGAGAGCCTGTGAAGGCAGGGAAGTACTATTCTCAGACCGGTTTCTACTTTTACTAAATCTTTGATTTTCCCCCTCCTGCTTTGGTAGGATGAGCAAAATTTGGGTTCCCTTGGCTTTTATTTTTCATTTCCAAATTATGCTGTTAGAGAAGTTGCTGAGTGCCCTCAGCTAGTGAGTGCCCTTAGCATCTGGTGTTGACTAAGGCCTTGTTCTTTTCTCTTTAGCTGCAGGTGGCTTTAGAATGGACAGGAACATGTCAGGGTAGAAGCCACCTTTCTGACATCTTACTGATTTAAATATCACTTGTGCTATTTGTGCTATAAACAGAGGCTCTATAGCCATCTGCCCAAAGTGCTTTGCTTGTGCCTTCCTGCATGGAAGTCGCTTCCAGTTCTATGATTCTTAGACTAATAAAAGCTTGAATCTATGGAAAAGTATAAAAAAAGATTTACACAGTTGGGAAAACCTACAAATTTCTTGGCTGGGGAAAATAGCAGCTATACAAATGAACATCACCGCCAAACTATTGTTTCTATTTCAAAATCTATCCATTATCTCTAATGATAAGCCATTTAAATAATAGAATAAAGATTTAACCAAATTTATATGGAATAAAAAGAAACCAAGGATCAAATTAAAAATATTACAAGATAGCAAGGGAAGAGGAGGTTTAGGGCTGTCAAACTTTAAATTATACTACCATGCTTGCTGTCTTGATTGGATTAAAGACTGGGTACAAATTTAAAAAGATAAATTATTACAATTGGAAGGTTTTGACAATGTGTTTGGTTGGCACAGGTATCTGTTATATGACAAAATTAAAGCGAATAAAAATTTCAGTAATCACTACATAAGAAAATCCCTATTGAGAATTTGGCAAAAATATAAACCAATTTTTGTTCCCAAAATCCCAGAATGGATATCATCAATGAGGCATTCCTTAAAAGAGAAAGGATGAAAGATACTGGATGGGTTGCATATAATGACCTGTTAAAAATACAAAAAGGAGAGTTTAAAATAAAAACAATGGAAGAATTGGTGGAAGAGGGCTTTAATTGTCATTGGTTTCTATATATGCAAACTGTAGAAAGATTCAAAATAGATAGGAAAAATTATCAAATAGAAACAGAAGATACGGAATTTGGAACATTGATAAGTAAGGACTCAGATCACACAATTTCCAGATTATACAAAATATTACTAAATTCAGAAATGGAAGATGAAACGGTCAAGCAATACATGATTAATTGGGCAAAAGACTTAGGTAAACTAATACTTTTAGAGGAATGGGAAAAAAACTGGAATGTAAGACTGAAATACACCACTCGGCCCCTTTCTCTTTATATCACTGGCGCAGCCATTTAAAAGCCGCGCCAGCGATACACACAGCCAAAGGAGCTCCAAAACGGAGCTCCTTCTGGTGCCACCACAAGGGCGCCACAAGCGCCCTTCAGTGGCACCAAGATGTCACGTCCGCGCCGCCCCATTTGGAGGCGTTGCGGCCGTGATGTTGTAATGGCGGCACCCATGTAGAAAGGGTGCTGCCATTACAATGCCACAGCAACATACTAGGGTTGCGGGGCATCTGGAAAGGACGCCCTGAGGCAACCCTAGTATGTGTGCAGAGGCCAGTCTGTACAGCACCTTAGATAAATCTAATGGTTCTGGCACCCCTGTCATCGCATCTGTCTGAGCTGTTATTTGGAGCAACAGATCCAGAAGTACTCCCAAGCTGAAACAGTCTTTCAGGGGGAATGTCACCCCATCCAGGACTGATTGACACACCTCTAAATCCAAGTTAGGGCTCTTGACAGTAAGCACCTCTGTCTTGTCTTGATTCAACTTCAGATTGTTTTTCCTCACCCAGCCCATTACCTCTTCCAGGCATTTATTCAGAGGAGACACAGGCCTGTTACAGACTGCCAAAATAAAGCTGCTTTGGGTCTCTTTGGAGGTATGCTGTTTAAATGATGCATGGGTCCTAAGAGTCCGGAGGTTGTGCCAAAGCCACATTCCATTCCTAAGCACTGGAGGGCAGCTTTGGTGCAGCTTCCGGATTCTTAGGATGCATGCGTCATTTAAATAGCATACCTCCAAAGAGACCCAAAGCAGCTTTATTTTGGCAGTCTGTAACAGGCCACAGTATCCTTAGCTGAGGCTATATTTGAAGGCATGGAAAAATATAGTTGAGTATCATCATAATGATAGCACTCCACCCCATGGTTCCTGATGATCTTTCCCAGGGTTTTCATGTAGATGTTGAATAGTATTGGGGATAGGCTGGCACCTTGTGGTACACTATATAACCACTCCTTTTTTTGTGTGGAGATCCCAAAAAATGTCCCCAAGTACCACCATTTGGAACTTACCGAAAGATAGGAGTGGAACTACTGAGGCACAGTACCTCTGATTCCCAAATCCCCCAGCATTCCAGAAGGATAACATGAGCAATGGTATCAAAGGCTGCTGAGAGGTCCAGAAGCAGCAGCACAAGAATCTGGTTTATGTAGTAACATGCAACATTACTCTTTATGTATATGGTTTCTGCTTCTTTGGCTTTAACATAGTGCATATCCTCCAACTCCCCTGCTTTGGCTTGAACAACCTTGATTAATCTTCTGTCATCCCATCCATTCAGATACTTTTTTAAAAAGTCCTAGTTTCTTTCTCTTCTGCCCACTGCTCTCCTTTGTCCTCCACTTACTTCAGTTGCTGCAAACTAAGTTCAGAGTTCAAAAGTAGCTTGCACTCAACTCAGTGGGAGTAGAGGAGAGGAGGGGGCAGAATTCCTTTAGTGTCAGGCAAAAGCTTACTTCTGAAGCATATTCTAGCTGTTCTCCCTCATTGTGTTTTCCATCTTGACCATTCTCAGATGTTTTTATTGGTGAAATGTTAGAAGGTATGCATAGTGTAGTTAGTAACGTCAAAACAGCATCCCTCAATACAAAGAGGTGAAAAGTGTGCATGTAACCCCAAACATCACCTCAAGAGTCCTGCAGATTCTTTTATCCTACCACCCCAAATTAGTCCCCAAATGGGAGTTTGTGCCCCTAGTAACTACTGGGGGAACAATTTGCCCTTCAAATGTAATTCTAATTTTCCCAGGACCTTTGGTGGAGGCAGAAGAAGGCTCTTCGTCTTTTTTTATTTAGAAACCAGAAATGATAAAAATGCTACCTTGGAAATAGTTGTTGGTTTGTGACAAGTGTAGGAGAGCAGGGTTACCTCCCCCTCCTATTTCTTGTAGCTGGGGGCAGGCCATAAATTGTCTTCATACAAGTCTCCAACAGTTGAGACAGATAAGTATTTGTTGTAATAGTTTCTCTGGAAGGGGCTCAAATATATATAATTACTACATGGCATGGTCAATGGTAAGACATTGTGGGGGATTAATTCTAGAACAACTGGAAAGCCAAAGTCAGAATTTTAACTTGATTATTAGCAAATGCAGTCAGCCCTTCTTATACACAGATTTTTTATACACGGATTCAAGCATCAACGGTTTGAAAATGTTCAAAAAAAGTATAAATTTCAAATAGCAAACCTTGATTTTCCATTTTTTATAAGGGACACCATTTTTGCTATGTCATTATATTTAATGGGACTTGAGCCTCCATGGATTTTGTTATCCACAGGGGATCTTGGAACCAAACCGCAGCATATAACAAGTGTCCACTGTATATTCAGGTAGTGCGTAGTATTTCAGTGAAGGCATACCAGTTGGCCTTACACCAAGCTTTAAAACATAACTCAAAATGCTTCTGATATATTATAGAACTTTTTACCTCAGGTCACAACTGTCAGAGATCATGTTCACAGAAATAGTCCCCAAGCATTTCTTTCTCAGAATATTCTTTCTGAATGTTCTTGTTTTAAATGTAGATTCACTAGTTAGACATTAAAGGGGGAAACAATGTCAAATCACATTGGTTAAAATATACCATCTCATTTTGAATATTGAATTGCAGGCTAAATAGCTGTTCACTACTTCTATAAATTTTTGTTCTTTTCCAAAAGGTAAAAGAAATTAGTTTGGTCTGTAGTGTCTTTCCACTACATCTGCACTTTTAAATTTTGATTGATGGGGATGGGGCATGAGGAATCCCTGTACCTCTCATTCAACAACTGCTGTGTGTGTGTGTGTGTGTGTGTGTGTGTGTGATTAATCCCAGTGGCTTGTATATATCTACAGTTATGTGAATGGTACAGACCTCTGTTACAGAATCACAAATAATTGCTATCAAATTGAGCTGGAGAGGGTCAATTACCTTTGGCATTGTGAGTTTACATTTTCCTTTTATATGGTTGCATTATGTACTATATGAGCCTTGCCAGTAATCTGACTGGCATATTTCCAAATTTTGATTGGCTTTACTCTGAAATGAGTTCCCAAACAAGATGCTACAAATGTAGAGCAATTAAAAGTTGCCTTCCTTCAATTTTTAGATTAGAAAATATTGAGAAAGAGATAGACATCTGATATCAAGATAATCTAGTTTAGTTTATATCTCAGTCTCTCAGAAGGAAAATTGTGCAACTTGTTAATTGCAAACAGAGCTGCTAAAGTAGATTTGTCACATCTCTTTTGAATGCCCAGGGGCAGCAGCCTCTTCACAAGTCAACTCAGTATTCTTGTCAATGCATTTTAAAGCCAAAATGCAGAATTATCTTGCACCAGCTTATTTTAAAAAAATTAATTATGTTGGCTAGGATGGTGGGGGAAGAACAGTGCATGTTAATAATTATATGTAGGAGGGAGTAACTGAGCCTCCTTTAAGGTATTTGTACATGTACCAATAGATCATAAGGGTGTTTTGTGGATTTTTTGAGCTATGTGGCTGTGTTCTGGAAGAATTTATTCCTGCATCTTTGGCTGGCATCTTCAGAGAATGGAGGTGTGTGGGGTGTATATAAATTGTGCGACCCTTGGTTGAGAAGAAGTGTTTTACATGTTAATCTCTATGTCGGTATGTGATTGGAGGATTTGTGTTTATTTAATTAGTGATTCATTGTCTGCTGGAAATGCCCCTGACCCTGGATGGTGTTCAGTCACATTTTGCTGTGTCTTGATTTTGGTGTTTTTTTAGGACTGGTAGCCAAACTTTGTTTACTTTAAGGGTTTCTTCTTTCCTGTTGAAGTTGTCCAGGTGTTTGTCCGGTTCAATGGCTTCCCTGTGCATTCTGACCTGATAATTGTTGGCATGATCCAGAATTTCAGTGTTTTCAAATAGCATTTTATGCCCAGGTTAGTTTATAACATGTTCTGCTCAACACATGCAAATGAACATCACCCAGGATCACGGGCTTTACTGTCAGACAGTGGATCACTAATTAAACAGACACAAATCCTCCTCACATATTCCCACCCTGAGGCCTTGCCATTCCCCAACAGACCTACATAGAGTTTAACATGTAAACCTCTGCCTCTCAACCAAAGGTCATATAGTATATATGCCTCACACACCTCCATGCCACCATTCTCTGAAGATGCCAGCCACAGATGCAGGTGAAACGTCAGGAATAAATTCTTCCAGAACACAGCCACATAGCCCCAAAAAACCACAAAAAACTATGGATGCCAGTCACGAAAGCCTTTGACTACACAGATCATAAGGGCTCCCAGGAACCTTGTGACCAGCCTAATACACATTTGCATGGATATCTATATGCAGGCATAGGCAAATGGTGCAGTGGTTAAATGCCTGTACTGCAGTCACTCACTCAAAACCATAAGGTTGCATGTTCAATACCAGCAAAAGGGCTCAAGCTCAACTTCCAAGGAGATCGCTAAAATGAATACCCAGATTGTTGGGGGCAATTAGCTTACAGTTGTAAACTGCTTAGACACTGCTAGTTCAGTATGAAGCATTATATAAATGAAGCTGTTTGTTTGTTTGTTTTGTTAAATTAATAAGCCTGAAAAGCATGGCAGGGAGGCTTTGGCCTTCCAGTTGTTCTAGAATTCATCTCCCACAATGTCTTACCATTGACCATGCCAAGTAGTAATGATAGCAGTTGAAATCCAAACATTTTGAAGGGCCAAGGGGCACCCACTTTAGAAAATCTTTAATAAAGCTATAGAAGTTGAGCAGGAATGGAGGGGGAGATTAATGACAGTGCCTTGTTTATTCCAGGCTATAAATAATTCCAGCATTTTGAAAACCGTCTTTAATTCAGACCTGAAATAATTGGGGGTGGGATCTTGAAATAATGTTAAAATGTTGAGAGCAAAAGTTAGAGGGGGGCAGTCTGAAGCAGCAGAGTGTAAGCAAAGAGTAAATCGTATACAGTACCAGAAGGCCCCCTGGTGTTGCTGTAGAGAACCTCACTAGCCACTCTGCCTGGAACAAATGATTTATTTGGGAAATGACTGGACTAACTGTCCAGAGCAGGGCATTAGAAGGCTTTAAAGAACAACATTAGATATTTCCCTGCAGTGGCAATGTTACAGGAGAGGAACAGCCAGCAGAGCCTTAGGATCCTCAAAGCATTGTTGTCAGAGCAATGTACTGTATATGGTGTATGGCAATACAGGCAGTCTCCCAAGGAATCCGGGCCACTATACTTGGCTCTAAAGAAGGACCACACAGATATAAGTTGGGTATTTCTGGAGCAAGAATAACTACTCTGTATGGCTTGGAATACCGTTCATTCTCTGTCTCACTCAGAGTCTCAGCATCCCAGCCATTCTTGGTCTCACTTTCAGAGTGGACTGAAGCAATGGGGAAACAGAAGTGATAACAATGAGGGAGGTAGAGCACTAGTGTTGTCTAATGGTTTGGGTGCTGGACTACAAATCTGGAGATCAGGGTTTGAATTACTGCTCAGCCGTGGAAACCCACTGAGTGACCTTGGGCAAGTCACACTCTCTCATCCTCAGATGAAGGCAAAGACAAACCCCCTAAGAAAAAACTCATGATAGGTTCATCTTAGAGTTGCCATAAGTTGGAAACATGTTAAAGGCACACAACAAGTTACAAAGCGTCTTACTCCACCTCAATTTGCAAGAGAGCTTGGGATGTCACTGTGAGCTGTCATGCATCTTGTTGCATTTCAAATGAGCTTTTAGAAATACATTGTCTCTTTTAAAAATAAGAGTATTTGTATAGTGTGTGGAAGGTGGAGTAGGGGAAGCTTTGGAATGAAATAATTCTTTACGGTAAAAAATGTTTTGACAGTCTTTAGGCTGATGAGAAGGCCATTTTGTAAGGAGATAGGAAAACACTGCAGCTGAAGTGAAAGAAACAAGCTGCTTCTGCTGCTATAAATGGATTTGACACTGAAGTAAAGAGATTTGAGATAATCCTTTAGAAGGGAATGCTATTATTTTAGTTGTCTCAAAACTAGAAACAGTGAAGTAAGTCTGTAAACTTAAAACACAATGAGCCCAGCACTGGTACTGGTGACTCTACTGGAAAGCTATGACTGATTATAGCCATAATAATGTTCCCCATGTTCTCAAACAAAGTTCATCTCATGCTTCTGTTCAATGGCTGCCCTTTTCCTTCCTTCTTCTTACCCTGCCCTTTTCTATGAAGAATAATGGAGGTAGGTCACCCTGCCGTTAAGCCAAGTAAAGTTGTCTGGGTCATGACAGTGGGTACAAAGAATTCTTTAATTCCAGAGCTTCAATCTCACTCTTGGTTGAAAACATCTAAATTAGGGGCATGCCCTGCAGAATGCTATGGGGTCATGATAGTATGAGATAAGGTCATGTTTGTCATAGCAGTCTTGAAGTTCTGAAACAGTTTTCATAGGATATATTCATCATGAATGTTGATAACTTTCTTTTTTAAAAAAATAATTATTATTTTTATTAAACAGTTATTAATAAATTGTGAATAACTATCCAGATAACTGTCTTATAGTTTTCGAACACCACTCTAGACAGCTTGACGTTTAAAAAGTCCTAATGGGTGGTGGTGTGATTAGCACGCAAATGGACTTGTCTCTTTGTGTAAGAGATGGGTGGGAAGCATGTGGTCCTTCAGATGCTATTGGACTTCAAGTCCCATCATCCCTTGCCAATGTAGTCAATGAAGAGGAATGCTGAGAGTTGCAGTCCAACAACATTGATGGACTGCATGATCCTCATCTCTGTTATAGGTGAAAGCATCTATTTTCTTCCCCTTCAGCTAATGCTAACACTATACTGTATTGTATATATAGATGTACAGTACTTAAAACACAGACCAGAGGCAGTATAATTTAACTTCCATTCAAATATCCTGTGTAATCTTGGGATTTGTAGTTCAGTGGACCACTATTGTTCTCTGACTGAGAAATCTTAACACCCCTCTCTAAACTGAAAGGGGATCTGATTGATCTTGGAAGCTAAGCAGAGTCAGTCCTGGTTAGTATTTGCATGGGAGATGGCCAAGGAATATTAGGTGCTTCCTATATTTCAGAGGAAGAAAGTAGTAAACCACCTCTGAGTCTTCCTTGCCTAAGAAAACAATATGAAATCGGGGGGGGGGGGGGGCACCATAAATCAACAGACACCTTGAAGGCATATACACAAACTAAACTGGTAATCCCCTGATTCCATAGGATAGATTGTAAGCCTGAGGGTAGGGAACCATCTATTATCCATTCTGTTGTAAGCCGCCTGGATTCCCAGTGATTGGGCGGCATATAAATAATAATAATAATAATAATAATAATTATTATTATTATTATTATTATTATTATTATATACTTATGTAGTGTGAAAGAGCCCCAGGCCACACATACGACATTAATCCATAGCAATTTCATGAATGAGAACTATCTGCTTGACTGACTTGATATTAATAAACAATATTCCCATACTAGAGAATGGGTTCCAAACCATAATCCCAATTCTGAGTTGGAATTCTTTTAAATTCTCTCTTTTTGCCCTTCTTAAATGTAGTTGCCACCGAGTCAGTTGATCTGGATTGGTATAGAAGGGTTAACCCCAGCCCACATTCAATATTCTCAGCAAAATCTCCTCTCCCCATAATTGTTATTTGCTTCGGTGTGAACTCTCTTATCCCTGTGTAAATTGATCACATGAGAACACAATAGTGCACTGACACTAACTGATTGCACAAGTACACATTCGCACAAAACATGTGTGAACAGTATTGCCTGTGTCAACCTGACATGGGTGCTGATTGTGCAGACTGCTTATCCACTCCAGAGATCCAGAGGCTCTAACAGTAAGCCAAGCTTTCCCATCAATGCGGACATGGCCTACAAGATTATTAAAGGTGTAATAACCCAGTTTTGTAAAGGCTTATACATAGGCAGGTCTAGCAAAAAAGAAGTTGGTTAGGACCTTTGCAGAGGAGGAAACTGTCCATCTATAAAATTATTAAAAATATAGGGATCCTCTTTTTCACCTGGCCCACTCTTACTGCACAACACCACTGTTTTGAGGACTAAGGGGCTGTGTAGAGGGGCCATTAAGGCAGACCTGGGGCTGGAGGTGGGGCACATGCCCCAACTCCACCCCCATGGCAGTGTGACACCATGCCACACAGCGTGCAGCATCAAAGCACTCCTCTGCTGCTGTGTTTACATGACACAGTGCCAAAGGAGCACTTTAAAACCACAGCACCATGGCGATTGCGCCCTTTCCAGGGTGCAAAAAGGAGCTGCTTTTTGCAGCTCCTTTTTGTGCCCTGGAAAGGACAGATTGGGGCCATGGCGTGCAGTTGCCACGGCCCCAGCCTGGCTCTAAAAGGGGCAGCTGCAGGCCACCCCTTAGGGGCAGGATATAAGTTTATACTGTAATTCATCTATCAGCACTAGATGTGTTAGTACAGTATTGTGAAATCCCTGTTCACTTAAATAAAGGTTTTACAGATGGAAACCTAGTTAAAATTAGACACTTATACAGTTATTAATTGGGTGTTTGTGTGTATGACCTTTTAAATCCCATATTTTCCATGAAACATTAAGCCTGTGAGACATTAAACTGCCACATAGCTTTCTATTAGCATGACATAATTTCCACAGTCCAGCAGCATCAGTAGCCTCTAGGAAGGAATTCAGAGCTGAGTATTGATGGACCATTTTGCAACCTGCATTTCCTAATTTTTTTTTATATTCATTCATTCATTTAATATTCTTCCAAGACTCACAGCAAGAATTAAAGCAAGCTACATAAATTAAAATTAAAACCTAAGAATAGAAAAGTTAAAAACAAATAAGCTATCCTATTAAAATAGCCATAATTTAAACAATATAATATAATTCAAAAACATGAGAAGAACAATAAAAATGTAGCACACACATCCCATTAAAGACCTTTCTATGTAACCATTTAGTTAACAAATTCATGTTCATATAAAATGATCTTTTTCTGCCAATAGAAGGGGAGATGGGATGGGGCCAGCCTAGTCTAGAATAACAAATAGGATTGCAACCTCAGAGCAGCCACTAAAAGGATTGTCTCATGTGTCCTGGGCAAACATACCTGTAAAGGTGGTAAGACTTAAGAGAGTACCCTCCCCCAAGGATCTTGAAATTGAGGCAAGTTCATGTAGAGAAGTGTGACCTTTCAGATAGTTTTGGATCTAACTTGTACAGGACTTTACAGAGTCATAACCAGCACTTTGAATGGTGCCTGAAAATGAACAGATAGGCAATGAAAATTTTCAACAAGGTTGTTATATGTTCCCTGTGGCTAGAATATTCTGGCATTTGACATTTCCAAACATTTTCCAAAAGCAGCTCCACATAGAGGGTGTTATAGTAATCCAAAAGGGATGTAAACAAGGCATGTGTTACTGTAACCAGATCTGACATCTGCAGGAACAGGTGCCACTGACACATTAGTTTTAACTGTGGACACTCAGGTTCTAGGCTGAGTCCAGAAGTTCACCCAAACTACAAACCTGCAATTTCTAGAGGAGGGAAATCGTGCGGTTGAATTCCTATTCCCTGATTTGCCTTATCACTGATTAGGAGCACTTCAGTCTTGTCTAGATTAAGCTTCAATTTATTTTCCCTCATCTAGCCCAGCTCCAAAATTCCAGATAGTCTCTCCGCACTGTTTCATGTATATGTTGAACAGCATGGGGACAAATCTGAGCCCTGAGCCATATAGACCACCTCTAAACTGTTCTCCATGAATGAATTTTGAGCATTAATTAAAAGGTGCATTAAAGACTGATTAGAAATATAACACTTGCACCTTGGACTGATACATTGTTGTTGAGTTGTGCCCTGGAGCAGTGTGGTGACATCTGAACACGCACACGCACAAAGTGGCACTGGGAGAGCACAGAGCATGCGGACACTCCACTCTCCCGAGCCCTAATTGTGACCCCAGGCCACTGCAAAGTGGCATTCTGTACTGAGCCACTGTTTCTATTTTTTTGTTAGCAGTCTCAGCCAACCACTGGTTTCTGAATACTAGGAATAGACTGAAACACAGGTATCCTTTGATATTTTATTTTAAAAAATGAGTTTTGTGTTACAATTCTCAGCTGTGAAAATGGATGCAAAAATACGCATCCTACTAAAATCTGTATAAAAATGAGTATTTTGTAAAAGAAACAAAATTATTTTGTAAAAGAATCCAGTACAGATTCCTTTGTGGTTAAATGTGAATTTTCATGAAATCTAATTTGATGCAAAAATAAAATGGAACAGACTTGAAAATGGACATAGAAGAAATTGACATGAACCAGAAATAGACTGATCCTTCTCGCCATTATTAACATTGTTTTTATCATAGAGTTTTCAGAGTTACTGAAGTAATAAGAGCAGTTGAACACTAGAGGGTAGTGGTGGTCCTTTGAAAAATTTCAACTGAACAGATTTGAAATCTAGACTTTGCTTCTACAGAACATAATAAAGCTGTGCTCAGTTGCTCCAGGAGAAAGACTAAAAGCCACTTCAACAGGTGTGCATATAAGGAGGAAGACATGGCAAATTTGAGATCACTGGTGCATATATCATTACTGTATCTTGGCTGGATTTTCACACACCTACACATACAGATAGAGAGAATTTTTGGAATTGGCTTCCTGCTTCTGATGCATTTAAAAAAAAATTCATTGTAGATGTTGATATTATTAGCAATCAGAGCATGAAAGTAAAATGTTACAAGCAACAGCATTATCAATAATGAGTTATTTGGGGAGGTAAAAACACATTAATGATGTTCCTTTTCCAATGTAATGCAATACTATCAAACCTCCTACTTTTTTGATGTAATGGTTAGTGATTCTATTTGTTATGTTACTCTTGTTTTGAGGTCTGGCTTGGGTCAAATGTTGACACATCAATTAACTATACAAATTAATCTCTACATTTTATTTTAACACAAAGGTCCAATGCTGTACAGAAAGAACATCAGAGGGCCATATTTTCTGCTGGCTGTAGGGGCACTTCTTCCTAGAATGTATTTCTTCAAAGTAAACTGGAGTGTCATGATGCTGTAGCCCCTCCAGAAAATGTGTGTAGAGAAATAAGCCGCAGACCCATGATCCAGGAGTTCCTCTCCTCTGGTCTAACTAAATTAAGAGTATTCACTACAAATGTTCAGATGATACATTCTGCGCCAGGAGAACTCAGGAGTAGGCCTGACTGCCCACCTTAAAGTTCTTCCCTCTAAAAAAGACAATGCCGTAATTAAAAAAGTGTTGACAAATTAATATTGTGTTGTTCTACTCTTATTCTGGAAAGAGTCAGACTTTTTTGTCTGAGAAAAGATGGTAGAACCAAACTACAAGATAAAATGAATAGATGACAGCGTTACCAGGGTAGCCCATAAAAAGGGCAAATGATGTCTGCAGTGAAGCCTGAATTGAAAGCAAAATGTGGAATTGCTCATCAACATAGGATTAACTTGAATATGTTGGATTTTTGGTTCTACCCATTTCCACTATTTTCTTCACGTGGAAAGTAGAGAGAGAGTCTGTAGAATGCATAAAGATTCTCCGGAACCCAGAAAAAATAGAGGTTTCTGAACATATGGAAAGAGTGATTGCATACTAGATGCTCTACTTTTCAGACTATTGCTGTTTATATGAAGAGAATGACAGTGAAGGGGATGATCCCAGCATGCTACCTCTGTTCATGTGTTCATTTTATGGGCCTAAAGACTTGAGAGAATTCAAGCACTTTACAGTAGTGGCTCATCATTCTGCTCTCCCCTTTGCTGTTGTCCTTGCTGTTGTTAACTGTTCGTGAGTTGGCCCCAACTCATGGTGACCCTATGGATGAAACATCTCCAACCCCCCTCCATTCCTCTGTTGCTCTTCTTAAATCTTGTAGATTTATGTTCATGATCTCCCTAATTGAGTCTAACCATCTGGTGTGTGGTCTTCCTCTCTTTCTACCTCCTTCAACCTTTGCTAGTATTATTGTCTTTTTGACTGAGTCATGCCTTCTTATGAGGTGGTCACGCTGCCGTTAGGTACAATGGGACTCCATGACAATGGGGGCTTACCTGAAGTCCCATTGTCCCTAATGGTGACACAGCTGTGTGCATGTGCTACCATTAGGGACAACGGGGGCTATCCCTAATGGAGGCACAGCCACATGCACACATCGCCATTGGGAGCACATGGTTTTTTTGTATCCTCTGGGAGATCCAGAACAGATCCCCCATGAATACCAAGTTCCCACCCTACTATAACTTGGAGAATTCTGACTTTGGTGCTCAATTGTATGTCTTTGCTCCTTAGGATCTCTAATTCCTTTCTACTATCTTAGCAGAACTGAATGCAAGGAGACAGATTAGTTTTCCTTAATTACCTGGTTGCATCTGAAATATAAAGAAAAAGTGTCCCAGAAGTGGTAAGGAAATGGCAATAAAATCTTGAAACGGTGCTTCTAATTCACTTATTGGGTTAGTATAAAGCAAAAAAGGTGGGGATGAAAGCTGCATAGGTCTGGTGAATAACTTTAAATAATTACCTTTTCTACCAAGACAGCACTGCAGTGTAAAATGGAGTTTGTACATAGCATATAATTCATACAGAACACCTATGCATAAGAAAGTGCTACTGTATGAATCATATTTAATCCTATGCCATGCCAAGTCTATACTTGATTTTTTTTCCAAGTATGTTATAAGCAGAAGATTGTTTTAGAGGGAACAAACAAAACAAGCCTGAAGCTTTTGGAATACAGTTATATTTATTTTTGGAATGCCAGTGCCTTTCATGACCTCAAGGAGACATGATGAAACACAGCATTTGTAAATGACTGAGCTCTTTGAACTGACACGGTGGCATGTCCTATGTGATGTGGTTTGCTTTTACCTGGAAACTTATTTGTTTCTTTTAAACATCCAGTAAAACAAAAATACATCAGTAGTGTAGTAAGTTTACATTCTGACTACTGAAAAGATTCTGCTTTTCTCAGACATTATTTCTTTCTTTTAAAGTTGCTCATGTTTTGTTGGAGTATCCAAAAACAACACAGATACTGAAATTATCAAATGAGGGGGGAGAGTTTAAGGCTGCACACTTACTCATTCCCTTTCTTTGATTGCAGTTCTGATGACATTGAATTTTATTTACAAAGGCCCAAATCACCAATGGCTCTTCAATTTAGTATTAGTAACACTCAGAGCTTGGAAAAGTTTATTTTCGGATTAAAACTCCTTGAATCATCCAGTGACCATTTCTGGGGGCATTCTGGAAATGGAAGTCCAAAATGCACATTTTCCAATCTAATAAATCTCCTAAGATCTCAACATAACTTTTATTTTCTTGTCTCTGCTGAAGTGCATACTTAAGGAATGTGATCAAATGAAGAAATGTGCTCCATTATCCTACATATGTTTGCAATGTGTTCCCTAGTGCCTCTTCCTTTTCTGAATTCATCTTGCACCTCAGAGATTTCTTTCTTTATATATCGTAGGAGTCCTTGCTGCAGAATTTTAAGCTTGACGTGGCTTGCATGAGAAATTAGTGCGGTTGTTCTGTAATTACTGCAGTCTTGTGGGGGGGGGGATGTATATGCATCATTTCCAGTCTGTGGACCACTGCTTTGTTTTCCTTATTTGACAGATGTTTGACTCGGTGTCTGGATAGTAGCAATTCTGTTAGTATGTTACCTGTTCCTAGTGATTTCACTTTACTTTTTTGAGGGGTTCTCTGCATAAGTTTCTTATTCCCAATTGTCATTCATCTTTTCATTTTTTAATATAGCTCTTCTTTGTATAGTTCCCATTGTTTGTTTGTTTTTATTTTATCATGGCTGTTTATTATGTTACTCTTCTCATCGTAGAGCACACCCACCCTTGGTTTCAATTTCTCTTTGAATTCTTGGATCTTGTGAAAGAGGTCTCTTGTTCGTCCTTTTTGTTGTCAGCTTCTGTTTCTCTGCATTGATTGTTGTAGTAGTTCTCTATAACCTTAAGCACGAATAATTCAAGGTTCTGATTAAGATTCTGTCTCCCTTTCCTTTTGCCTACTTCAAGTTAAGCTTACCAACAAGTAAAATGCAAAGCTTTCAAGCATGTGTTACCCCACAGTACACAGTGGAACTCATTTTGGGGTGATATTATGCTAAAAGAGAGATATACAGTGGGTTTTCCACATCGCTGGGGTTAGGGATGCAGGATCCCCATGAAAGTGGAAAAACTTCAAATTAAAAAAAATATTATTTTACCTGAGAGAATATCTCTGTAGTAAAATCTCTAGGTCTTCCAGCACAACTCGAGGGTCAACATCCACCAGACATTGACTATAGCATTGTACTGGAGGACCTATAAATGCTTAGAGAAGTGTTCTCTCTAGAAATCTCTGGGTCCTACAATGTAACTTCAGGCCATAGATGACCTAGTAATATGCTAGAGAGAGCATATTAATCAAATCCGTGAATAATCAAATCTGCAAAAGTGAAAGCCGCAAATGTGGAGGGCTGACTGTGCTTGAATCAGAAGGTAATAAATACTTTGGTGCATAGCACCAAAAAAGGAAGAAGAAAAATACTTATACTGGCTTGACCCTTCATTATGGTAGCAAACATCACTGAGAGGATTCCTGCCATTAAACCCAGCTCAGGTCTCTGCCTGATGTATGAGGCCTTTGAAGTGGCGCACAATAGCACACATGTTCCTTGACCCCTGTCTTTTCCTGGGCAGTGCCATTCAGGAAATATGGCTCAAGCTGTGACCCACATTGTCTCATTTTGGCTATTTACAGATAATTTCACTGGCTGTTTTCACTTGTTATAATCTCCCTAAAATGCGCTTAATCACTGAAGTAAATGTAGGCAAAGTGGAATTCACACTCACTTGTTTTTATCAAAATATTAAAACTGTGATTTATAAAGTTGTAGCCATTTCTTTATAACCTGAATTTCTGTTTGGGATTGGAGGTTTCTTTTTTTTCTTTCTTTTTTTTCCTTCCCCAGATCCAGCTATAATGCAAAAATCAGTTTAGTTCCACTTACCAAATCTGTTGCTTCAGGCAGTGCTGTTTATCCAGTCATGGCATTGCAGCTGCACACATAGCCTAACCAGATGAAGTCACTAGTTTTTAAACCACATATTTTAGGGCAAGCTTTTTGTTCAGCTCCTTTCAAGATGGGAAACCAGAGCAGCATGTCATACTTTTTTCATCTGAGAAAATAAATGCTTCAGCATAGGAGGGCTGTGGGATCTTGATTTTCTTCAGTGATTGGGAGAGTTTCTTTAAAGGATTGCCCTGTGATCAACTAACAGGCGGAGAACTGCTGAGGGGAAACAGGCTTCAACTACTGGAGAAAGGATATGACTCCTGGCTGCAAGCCCAGGCTTGGTCAGTAGATCAAAGGCTTTTTGCTTGGCTTATGGTGCAATTGGAAGAGCAGCTGCCCAGTAGCTTGTCAGCATCCCTATTCCCTGTTTCCCTTCCTTCCCGACAGCAGCCAGCTGGTTCTTTTCCCTTCACATGTCAGCTATTAAACTGTGTCTGTATCTTCCTTATTTCGATCCTTGCTCCCATGTCTTGCTCTTCAAAGTGCTCCATGTAATCCACTCCCCATTGCT